>NW_010111952.1:0-31331 GCF_000699245.1 Pterocles gutturalis
CATCAGCAAACTTGCTGAGGGTGCACTTGCTGTGACTCCTCCCAGGACACATCAGGCACGGCAGTGGGGCACAAGCTGTTTCCTGCACACTAAGGCCAATGAACCAAAGACTTGAGCAATGGGGTGCTGACCCTTCTCCCAGAATGGCCACCAGCTGGCACCAGGTCCTGACCTTGGACAGAACTGTGTGACTGTGGCTTTACTGGTTTGTCCCTCCGAGCTGTGCTGTAGTTAGTATTTGTGTATATGCCTGTGGCCTGTAGCAGTGTGCAAGGGAGTAGCCACAGCAAATTCAAGTTGATGAAATACTGCAGTGAAAAATTAAAGGTAAGTTAAGCACACTCTGCACTCTAATGTCTAATATGGCCAAAACTGTCTGAGCGTAAAGCAGACTTCACTCACTACCAGCATCCTGGCACTGCCAGGGCTCAACCCCAAGACACAGCAAACCTGCACTCTGCACAAACTGCACTCGGGAGAGGGTGGCTAGGTGGGCTAGAATTGATTTCCACCCAGAGCACACAGAACAGCCCAGCAGAAATGCCACAGGGCTGAAAGAGAAATGGTTTTCTGGCCAGGCAGTGTGCTGCCATGGCTCTCCTGCATGTGCAACTCTTGCCTTTTACGTGTGAGCTCTTCCTCACCTGCTCATCATCTCCTTCTGCTCCCTCAACTGCTCATGGTGAAAAATCTTCCAAGACTCCAGCAAATCATAGCTGGGAGAGGTTTCCTGTCTCATTTCTTTCCTCTCTCCATCCTTCTCAGGGTAAAGATCTGGAGAAGCAGAGACCCCGGAGGGGACTGTGGAGCACTGTCCCCTCTCCTGCAGCTCTGCTGATTCTGCAAGCCGGATCTGGGAGAAATATGGAATAGGCTCATCCAGGCTTCTTCTCACTGCATCAGGGAACTGGGTGTTCACCAAGAGGCCTCTAGGAGGACAAAAATAAGGGATGAGTTCCAGAAAATCAGATATGACCCCAGAGGATCATTACAAGACAGTCCAAATCAGAGGAAAACCCTGACTGATGTCAATGTTGGGTCCATCCCTTCTTGCTTTCTGGGTGTAAGGGAGGCAGCAAGATGGCTTAAGCTTAGGAAACTACCTTTGCCTCCCCAGCACTGATTCTTTAGATTTCTGCAGCTGACAGACAAAATAGGTGAATCCCAACGCAGCCTGTTCCCAAGATCATGGCAGGAGGACTGAGCTGGTTCCTGGGCAGTGACACCGTTCACTATGCAGAGATGGGCCCAGCTCCTAGGTGGGGAGCAAGACCCTGCCTTTGGCTGTCACACCAGGACTTCTGAGCTCGTAGTCCCCAGGGCAGCCTTTGACAGGCTAGATCCCCCATTCTGGTGCAGCAGGAGCACACAGACTCCTCTGGGATTAGGAGAGGGCTGTCCACGCTGCATGCACTCCCCTAGAGGACAGAGGTTCCAAACTGGGTGAGGGTGAAGGGACACACACCTGATGACACCTGTGAGTATGTCAGTCACTATCTGCAACTCCTGTCTGGAAGCAGCAGCCAGGGACAGCCATTTGGGGTCCATGTTCATCCTGTCTCTGTCCCTTCTCCCGTCCACAAAGTTGCTCTTCAAGGGCTGGTCACTGAAGGGGCTGGGAAAGGAGTTGTTCCATCAGTGGCAGCACTACTGAACCGAACTGCCAAAGACCTGCATCCCCCGGCTGAGCAGCAGCACTGCAGGCAAGTAGGGATCAGTGCAGAGAACCAGGGGAGGACTGGGAGCTGTTTTGTTTGTGACAGCAGTAGGGACACTGTCATAAGAGATGAGCACTGAGCTCTGACAGTATCTCCCTCTTGAGGGAGGAAGAGAAACAGGTCATGTCAGCTGATGCTGAGGAAAACAAGACAACTCTTGCCTAATACTGAGGCACTGGAGAGGAGCAGAACAAGTTCAGTGCATATCACAGCACGGGCAGCCCTCGCTCAAATGAAGATGTCAATCCAAAAAGCCAGATCTCTTACCGCAACAAGAAGTATTTGGGGAACTCTGAGGTGAAGGTGCTGAAGAAGTCCTCAATAGAGTAGGACCTGGCTGTCACACCAAGGTGTAAGAGGACAGGCTTGGGAGGCTCTGGTTTGACCCACAATTGGCTGGCTTCTTTGTCCAACAGCAGCCTCCTCTGAAAGTGTCCAGCTGGTGGATTGGGCATAGGGTGGTTTTTAATAGGGGGTAATGTCTGTTGGAGAGAAAGAAATGGTGAATGCTTAGTTGCTGCTTTGGCCACAGGTAGGCTGATACAGGCATGAGAACTGGAAAGCAGCAGTCAGAGCTGCCAGATCCTGGATAGGACACAGCATCGAAATGATCTTGGCACTATCAGACACGAGTGGCTATGCTACAAACCAGGTCTGCTCCCTCCTCACTACCTTGTGTGCCAGCCCTGAGTGTCAGAAGGGCTTCAAGGTCTCCCCAGGCCACTCAGGGCTGCTATACTCTGATCTGTCCCCATGGGACTCCAGGAGATCATCTTTGCTCTTCTGAGCACACCAGGAGCACAGTGGGAGAAGGGATGTGCAGGATGTCTCCCAAGGCTGGAAGGAAAGAGGAACTGACTCCAGCCACACTACATGGGCCAATTTGGGGTTGCATTACCAGCAGTCAGTTTGGGGGAAGTTTCTTAGGGCAGGAGTAGTCCAGGAGCCTGGGCCAGGACACCACCCAGCTCTGGAGAAGCCCTCAGGTATCACAGCACTTCAATGACCTTTGAGACATAGCTGTGCAGGGAATGGGGCCAGAGGCCTCCCCTGCTTCTGACACAGATACAGCAGGGGATTGCAGGCTCCAAATTGTCACTAGGAGCTAAGTATGACCCTACAGGACTGAATAAAACTGCTTTTACTTTTCACCAACCATCCTTATGTTCATCCCAGTGAACGCCTCAGCCTGCATCACTGATCACTCCTCACAGCACAGGGCAGACCGTCCAAGCGAGAGCTGCCTTGAGCTGATGCCTTCACACAGGACAGCACAGGGCACGCAGAGGCACTCTGCGGGGTCCCAGGAGCACTGCTGCAGCATTACTGTGGTGGAAGTCCTGAGATAACAAGCTGTGTCTCCTAGCTGAGTTAATCTGCTAAGGCCCAGCCTCACATCAGTTCCCCTTAACCCTTCCACATCTTGGAAGTCAGCCCGTTCTCCACAAGCCCTGTCATTCCCACAACACGTCCTGCTGACAGCTGTAGATGCAGCGTGGCTCTGCTCTGGGCCCAGGCACTCCTGCAGAGCATTCACTGGGACCTTGTCTCACACCTTACCACCACTGCTGGAAAAGCAGTGCACACAGCTGTGCAAATTTGAGGGTAAGCAGAGATGAACCAGGGAAATTGAGCTTTAAAGCTTTCTGCACACTTAAACCAAGGCAGTTGCTGCCTGCTGCTTCTCCTGAGGCACAGAGCACAGCTCTTTTAGTGGAGAAGACAAAGTCTGCACCACGTCACACCAGAGTCCTGCCACTTTCCATCATGGAACACATTCCACTGTGGCCCTAGTGTGAAACCAGTCCAGGTGCCCTGCCCATGTGCATCTTTTCTGCTTATTCAAAACCTTTGTCCCTTTCACCAGTCATAGGTGCACATTTGGTTCCAATTTCACTTCCCATTCACCTCAGCTGGAAAGTTACTGCCCACAGAACACAGCCAGACAGTCTGATTCTTCTGGCTCCTCCTAACAGTCTGTCTCCCAAAGCCTTGAAGCTACAAATCCTGCTGTGCTCTATCCAGGCTCCCACACTGTGATATCCAGCATCTGCTTCTTTTCTAAAGCAGTCAGTTTGATTATACTATGGGTGAGACAGGCCTGACTTGCCTTGTATTTCCTCATTACAGCTGGGGATTCAGGAAGATTTTCTGTCTCGGAAAAATCTGATGACCTCTGCAAAGAAAAAAAAAAAGAAAAAAAAAAAAAGGAAGAGAAATTGCCACATAGGAAAGATAGGGAACAGAACAAGACTCCAGGATTTTGTTTTATTTTGTCCCAGCTTAGAGTCAATGATCTGATCCTCCTGTTCTTTACTCGGGCCACATTCTTCCTGGTAGTCACACATTTCTCTCCAGTGTTTATTCATGATTAAAAATCCAACCATCAGTTTCCAGAGCCACAAGCTTTGTTTTTCTTAAGGCTTCTCATGCACTTCCAAATTTTGGACAATCATTAGCAATTTCAGAGTTTGTAAAGTGATTCTTGGCTAGAAACCAAGATCTCATTTTCCACTATCTGCAGACCAGCTATGACATCCTGAGCAGATCAGAGCTTCATGTCCTTTTATCAACTTACCTCGATTTTCTTAAATAACATTTATTGTTGACACTGGCTTCTGTTTCTGAGCTGAGCTGAAGTGGTATAAAGTTCTGGCAGTACTTACCCCTGCAGGTGACTTTGGCTTCTTCTTAGTCCCAAGGTCCTTCTCTGTGATGGTGAATTCCACAGCCTGACGTTCCTTCTCCTTTTCCCACTCCTGCAGGTCCCTCTCATACTGAACCAGGGACTCCTGGATGTACACCTGTGAAGCAAACCATGACTTCCAGTGGCAGGAAGGGGAGAGAACAGCAGTACTGTAAGACTTACAGAAAGAAGACAAAATCTCTTGCCACAGGATACCTGGAAATTGTCCAGAGGGACACTACTGCAAGTCTGTGCCCTCATTAAAGAAGCAAGACTTGCTTTTTACAGATATTTAAGTCTCTGATATCCACTGAAAGCCACTCCCATTCAGACTGTGACTTCTAGTAGCTGGGTTCAACTCACAAAGCCACAAGTTGCGTGATTAGACCTCACCTACTGAGCGACAGACAGACGCTTAAAGCATCAGGAGAGATGAAGCTCAGTATATTCTGGAATGAGAAGTGCTGGCCAGCATTATGGAACAAAGAAGGATTCCTTCAGCTGGGAGCAGCAGGCAGCTTCTAGGGCCAGCCATCTGGGAACTGCAGTGACGTGCCCACGTGATGGTAATACACAGGTACCTCTTGGGTCTCACCTCACACACCAGATCTGTGCTGCAGAAGGAAGCACCCCCTGAAGGCTGCAGTGTGATGAAGCAGGGGATGCTCTCTCCAGGCTGCACAACTCCCGACTCTGGAGCAATCTGCAACACCTGGTAAAAAAAAAAAAGTAACAGAGAAGCTGTTTCACTGTCCTGGGACCTTCCTATGTCCCTTCTCTTTGCAGGAAACACAGGATTGTGGGAATTCTCTTCCCTCCTCTTCTCAGAAGTATGTGGCATGAGATGCAGCTGATACATTCAAAGAACGACCATGGGCTTTGCTGGTGGACGGGGTCCTGAGGGTCATTACTGCATCCTGTCGTTCCAGGTTCATGTATCCTCATGGAAGTCTTCAGATTCCCCTTCTGAATTCCTGTCTCTTCCCTGCCTGTCCTAGCCCTTGCCTTCACTTTCCTCCGCCCTTTCCTTTTACCAGCTAGGACAAAAGCCAATCCCCTAGGATCCTTTCTGAGTGTCTGGTTGAAGATGGAGTTGTAAGGTCCTTTTGTGGCACAACAGAGATGGGCAAGAAGGATGTAGAGGAAAGAGAAGGACTCACCATCTTGTCTTTACAGGTGCTTATCTGCCAAACAAACGCAACAGCCTTGCTCTCCAAGATATTGTTGAGGAAGACAAGTCGACTGGCTTTGGTGTACTCTGGGATATTTCCAAGGCAAATTATGTGGTGTGACAAGGTGGCTGCCTGCAGGAAGCAAGGTGAAATCAGGAGGAATAGCAGGGAAGGAAGACGGGATGTGGCCATTGGGGAAGGGCAGTCACACAGTCATCTTTAAGTTATCCAGCAATTCATAGATAATGTCTGCCAGTTACCTTTACCATAACAGCTTGAGGGAGTGCTATGTTTCTCTCATTTTTGCTCTGCTTACAATGACTCTTTGCAGCAAGAGGACAGCTCCGTTGCAGTGGAATTAGCGAGCAATTGATAGAACATAACGCTGGTGCTGGGGCAGGAGAGGATCTCAGGAGCAGAGAGGACCAGTAGCACCCAGATTCTCTCTGCAGCACTTGCAATCCAGGCCTTCTCTGACTTCCATTGGCAAACATCTGAGGTGTGTGCTTCTGCAAAATCCTCATCAACGTGAATGTGAGTCTGGGGAAACTGCTCCCTATTGCACCTTGCTACTAGTATGCTACCAGTCTGTCCCATTCTCCAGGCACAGTGCAAACTCTAGTTAATTACACTGATCGTTAGAAAAGCTAATGACTCTTGGTTACAGACAACAGAGCCTTGTGGAATGGCGTCTTCATTGGCAGCCCAAGACAGGGCTTTTAATCATCTTCTCTTTGCTGTACCCAGGGATGCAATTGCCCTGCTGGAAGCCAAAAAGCTGTGTAGCTGTGGCTGGGCTCCAAGGTAGGCATGCTAATGTCGCACAGGATGAATCCTTTACCTGCCTGGAGTATGCCTCTGCTGATGATGTTTAATGCTGATTCACTGTGCTGGGATTGTCCAGGCTGGCAGGCCAGCTCTAGCCAGGCCAGACAGCGACAGGTCAAACAAGTGGGTTCCTTGGGATGTGCCTGAAATACTGACCATCCTGCAGTCTGCATTCACGTTATGAACCACCTGAGTTTGGCTGTGAAATGGTGGTAGCCCCGACAGCATATGGCAGGAGTATAATGCTCTTTTTGTGAATGAATTACCAAAGAAAAAGGTGTTGTAGCTGCAAATCAGAAAGGTGGCTGTGATGGGGGGTAACTTTAAATAGAAAATTCAGAACATCAATAAACCCTAAAGCTTTTTTGGTTCTAATGGCAGTGGAAGTGGCAAGCTGGAAGGAAGGCACCTTTCAGAACAACTGCTTTGATGAGTTAGGCTCTAGATGACCTGCTGGAAGGGAACTGTTTTGCTCTATCTCATGGCAAATGAACTCTCTTGCAACACAGGCTACTGCTAGATGGGACCACTTGCATATTTCAGTCTCACACATTTCTGGACTGATCATATTGCCCGTATCAGCATATCTGGACTTACCTGCCCAGGCACAGTCAGCTTGGTAGAACTTGGGAAGACTGAAGGAGACAAAACTTCACCGGATGCAGCAGTCTCTCCTACAGTATTCGGATCATAGCCTACTCCCTGGAAGGTGATCAGAGTTGATTCACCTCCCATGATGTGGATGGGAACATCAACCTGCCTTGGACAAGATAAGAGTTTTTAAGTCCAGAGTCATATTTGGGAGAGATGTATGGTAAGCTAGTACACTTGCTAATGGACCATCTAAATACACCACACGCATGGATGAAGAGAGATCCAGTCTCTTTTGCTCTTTCAGACCTTGACCTTCCCTGCTAACCCAGGAAAGTTCGTTAAGTAGTCAATTAGCCAGTTACTATATGAGATGGGCAGGGACTCCTTCTTGGAGAAAAAGTTGGCATTTTAAAATTAAATTTATTTATTTTACTATGCATCCACCACAGACTGGGGCAATAAGTAGTGCGCCAGCTCTGGCCCTGCCGGCCCGCTGCACCCTTGGACAGAGATCTTTGGGAAGGCTGTTTCCAGAGAGCTGCAGCAGAGTATACTGCAACGATAAAAGACACTGACTTCACTCTCTTTGGTGGAAGTTATTGAGGCTCACAATGAACCACAAACCTGATCAGATACTGTTTATATCCCCAGTCACTGTTTGATCCTTGAAAAATATAAACTGGGATGACTCTGGTTGTGGAAGAAATGTGTTCTTTGGGAAGAAGAAACTTAGAACAATTTATCTGCTCCATTTCCTCACAGACCAGCCACTCACTTGCTCTCAAGACTCTTTGCTTATTGGAGGATTGGAGCTCAATTCAGCTGTACCACAACATGGACCAACCATCATTAAGAGATCTGAAGAATTTTAGGTGCACAACAAGAGAAAAAAACCTGTTTCTGGCAGTCATGAGGAGGGTCTTACCAAGTATGTTCTAGCTTCCAGTGGTGAGAAGATCCACTCAATGGGGCCTGTTGTGCCAGGGGGAATTTCTCCTCTAGGAGTTAGGCAGACAAACACAGGATGCTGAAAATTTTCCTCCTGGATCCTCACAAGGTTGTCCAGCTGAACCTCAAACATAACAGGCATGGAGCCACCATTGTAGAGTTCATAAATCTGAAATGTGTCAGAGAGAGCAGTGCTTATTATACCATGCACAAGCTGAACTAGTTAACACTTCCCCAGAGGACTCTGATAAGCATTAATAATTAGTCAGCTTGTCTCCTAAGAATGAGGAGACCTCATAGTGTCAGGTTTTATCACTAAGGCTCTAATAGGAAACTGTGCTGAAGGTTTATCACCGCACATGTACATTGATAACTACAGTGCCACTCCAAGTGGTGCCCTGCAAATTCAGCCTAGGAGAAAATTAATACAAATTAGCTAAAGGGATCACTGTAAAGTGGATTACTTGAAATGCAAAAACACTTATGTTAAAGTGATCTTAATTCAATTCAGACTTGTTCATTTCCCAAGTAAATTAGGCAGAACAGAATCAAAGCTGCCTTTTTGATGAATAAGTGTTTCAGGAAGTTTAATTAATTTACTAAAAAACTAATTAGGAGTTATTTCCAGAGTGCCTGAAGCTGCTAGACAAGTTTTCACTCAGAACCAATGCAAGAGAATAAGGGAACAGCCCAACACATCTCATAAGCATTCTGGCTAGAGTGAAAGCCAAACCTTGTCGAACTGGAGATGGTGAGCGCTACTTTCCCCACTGCCACTACAGCAGTCATTTCCACACTCTGTCTAGTACTAGTCCCAAAGTTCTGCTGTGATGCTTTCCTGAGGAAGCCATTCTGTTTCCTGGGAAATGCCTCAGACACTGGCTGTCCTCAGGACACCATAACACCAGCTCCTTCCCTCCACTTGCTGCTGGGTTTGGCCCCAGGATGCTCACCTGTGTGGGTGGGTCGGAGATCCCAATGGCAACAGGTGTGAAGAGGTGCTTAGTGGATGCAAAATGAATGTACCGCTGGTCCTGTTCCACTGTCACACTGCTGAAGTTCAGCTACAGTGGAAAGAAACGTAGTCACTTTCTCACAGGGCCTTGGCCTCATCACTGACAGCTACACAAGGACTCTGAAGGACTTTGCAAGCTGAGGGCAACATTTAAGCTGGTGATACCAGGACAGTGTGTCCTAAGAAAAAGCAAGGAGATGGAGAGCCTACTCAACTGTTGGCTCTTCTCTTAAAGGTTTGCATCTTGTTTCAGAGAGAAGGTACTTTTCTCCCTGCTATGTCAGGCAGCAGCCTCAGTGCTTCTCTTTGCAATTATATGGTAGAAATTCTCCATGACTGAAAGTGTCTGGACTGTACATAGAAGAGTGTGCAGCTGTGACAGCCAAATCCTTTGGAAAGACAGGTAATGGCCTCCTCTTGAAAAGGACCATCTGGATGTCCTCACTCTGGAGGATATCCTGCTCCAAGAATACACCCAAAAGTCCAAAAGCTGCAAGAAGATCCCAGCTGAATTTTAAGTGATCAAGTAATGATCAACAGTATCCTGTTAGCAAAGCAGCTGCCAAACACTTCAAGCAAAGCAGAGATTTATAGAGCTATTTAATGGAAAGGAAGAGACACAGGATTCTGCATTTTGAGAATGCAATCTGGCTAGAGATAAGTCATGAGGCATGATTTCCTTCAGGATCACCCCAAAGCACCCCTGAGCTGTCTATTTAGAGACAGAGGCTGCAAATCAGTCACAGAGCTAGTAATGCCTCTGCACGGGCCAAAGGGAGCTAAGTTGCTGCAATTCACAAGTAGCTAAGCCTAAAGTATGGCTATTTTCCAAGTGCATATGCAGATGGAGAGGATGTTTGTGATGGCAGGTGGATGCCTTGGACAGACACCTGCAGGAGATATTAGCTGCTTGAAAAAGACCAGAGAATGCTGATTCCTCCAAAACAACCTGTTCCAGTTCAGGTCCACAAGCAAAGAGAGGAGGGAGAGAGGACCAGAAATACAATGCTAACAAGGTCCCACATGGGATCTATCCAAAGCATTATGTGAGCATTCAGCCTTCTGAGGGCCTCAGCAGGCCAGATGAAGTGCAAATAGGAGAAGGACAAAATCTGACACTTTCAAACTGCAAGGGAAAAAGAGACAGGAACCTTCCTGAGCTTTGGGAGTGAAATACCCAAATGGTATATTACTTGAGCCAAAAAGCCACCTTGGATTCCACCAGATGACAACTGCCAAGGAAAAACTGTCATCAGTTGCCTTAGACACAGGATGCAACAATTAGAGGACTACCAGTTAAAGAGAGACACAAACCAAAATGTGAAGACCTTCTGCACACAGTTCTCCTTCCAGAGTGCACAGCTTTTGCCCCACAATGATGACATAGAGCATGAGAGGACAGAGACGCCAGATTCCCCAGGGAGCAGAGCTGCCCAGAGGACACGTACTGCAGGTGACAACATCTCACAATATCTAGTTAGCAGCTATGAAGTAAAGTGCAAACACTTCCAGTTTATGGATCCTGTGCGTTCAGGGATTCTCCCTAGGATCCAGCCTTTCTCTCCAGTAAGTTCTGGGAACCAGCCTACCTCATCCTGCAACACCTGAAGCCAGCTGGGCTTTTCCTGCTAAAACTGGTGAGGGCTGCACATTCTGCCCAGCCACACTATTCCAGAGCTCTGAGAACAAGGTCACAGCTGCACTCCTAGAGGCAGGCTATTGCGATGAGGCAAAAGACAACCCATGAGAGCATTAGGCAGCGAGAGGCCCCATTTTGCTCCTGCACGAGGAAGTGGGTAATACACAAGTCCCACAGAAGTTTCATCCTGCAGCCAGAAGAAATTGTCAATGGGAAATCAGTTTGGGTCCTTTGGAGCACCTATAAATCCAGTCATCTCAGCACTGAAAGGTGAATGCTGAGTAGAGCAGTAATAGAGAGGGAGCTCCTCCTGAAAATGAAGCAGACAGACTCCATTGGGGAAGCAGAGAAGTGGGAGGTCCAAATCTATCCATGTGGGTGGAGCCATCACAGAGGCGGAGTTTGGATCCCCCAAAAAGTCATGCATTGCCTTGTGGCTGGCTAACACCGCCACTCCAAAGCCAGGCAATTTGGAATTTGACAGAATAACCAGGCAAAACCCTAGTCCTATGGTCTCCACCTCTGCTTATTGTTGCTTTCTCAAATTTCAAGCTTAACTTTTGGGTGACATTAAGGCATTTACTTCCCTTCAGGTTACCATATGTTCTGCACATTTCACCAGGTTCCCAGGTGAGGATCTGTTCAACCCTGGCATGTGAGCATGCTTAGGGCAGTCTTTGCCACACGGGCTGGTGGCTCTGTGCTTTTCATGCCAGGACTGAAACGAATGAAGGCACACTGTGTTCAGCACCTCAACTGCCCTCTCTGCAGAAGGAGGAGCCTCTTCCATCTCTAGTTTCTGATATCAGCAATTCAGTACTGGCACTGTGCATCCCTGCAGGCTGTGATAATTTGCACTGCTCAAGGTCTCTAGACTGGCCTCCTGTTCCCAGAGATCCAGTGCACTCATGGGTCTTTTAGCATCCCCAGGGCCTCTCATGCTTTTTCAGCCCCTTCTGCAGTGATACCATGAGGGAGGGTGGTGGCCTCTGGTAGCCACCGGCTATGTGGCAAGGGAGAATGCGTGCCCTATAGGCTTCTATGCTCCAAAGCCTATTCCCTCACTGGCCAGCTGGTGAAATGCTCATATCCACTCTCAGGATTGTGCCAGGCAGGCAGAGTACAGGGAGCCCGTCCAAGAGCTTTGAGGGAAGGCACAGTTAAGCCACTGTTTGAACAGCTTGGTCAAAGGGTTGGATTTTCAGCTGACAACAGTCCTGAAAGAAAAGAAAAATAAAAGAGATATGTGAACACAATGGACTGATAGGAAACTTCAGAGACAGACAGGAACGCTCAGCCGGGCATGAGCTGTGCCCGGCAGAGCACAAGGTGACTTTGACTCTAACTGACAGTTTGAGAGAGGGAGAGAGAAATTAGTTCCAAACCTGAGGAAATGCTCAGGAAAAACACACCACAGATCTGCTCTATGATGCTTTAGCAAGCAGCAAAGCGGGAAGAATGAGTAAGAAGCTCCTCCATTGGCAAGGAGAAACAAGTGGGTGGACAAAGGTATCAGGGCTGCAGTGGGAACAGCCAACCAGGAACGCAGGGAGTCCCTCCTGGGCCTGGGGAAGCAGCTGCCTCCATACCTCCAGAGCTGGAGGATGCTCTGCCACCCTGCGCCAGCGTGCGTGTCCTCAAACTGCAGCCAGTGTAGGTGGTACTTCTGGAGAAAAGAACATTCTAGAGGGTTTTGAAGAGCATAGAGAGCTGCTGAGGTGGAGAGATTCAGGAAAGCTCCATATGAAAGAAGTAGGATGGGCTGCAGAGCTGAACTCCAGGATCACTGCATGGAAGAACACATGGTGAGACAGATGAAGGGAGGGGAAGCAAGCACAGAAACCCTGTCCATGAGATATATTCGAGTGCAGAAAGCATGCAGGGACCGTAAAACCCAGGAGGGCTGTTTTGGACTTGGAGTTGCTTTGGAGGAAGAAGCAATTCTGCACTAACACCGCAAACAAAATACAAAGGCCAATAATAACAATAATAACAATAAAAATCCTCTTGCTGGGAAAACCAGCAGATGCTACGTCCAAGGGCCATTTTGCCAGTGCACTGCCACATCACACTGTGCTAGAACTACAAGTTTGTCAGGATGTTGGTTTTACGTCTCGGCTTGCCCCTCTGTTACTGCTTGGCCAGTGAAGATTCCAAGGGAAGGCCACAGCCCCCTGCACCCCATGCAGCTTCTAGGGAAAACACCTTTTAATTCAGTTCCTACCTGCTGCTGTTCTGCAAACAGAAGCAAGAGATACCTGCTACCTTACCAGAATCTCATGGCCATAGGAAACCTTCAGCAGGAGTGCCAATGAAATCACGTCTAGCAGTGAAAGAGGAGAGAGAGGAAAACATTAGCAATCAACCTTGTGCCCACAGTGATACAATCAGGGTCACACAGTACATTAGAGACAATTCACTTCCCAGCTAAAGAGTCACTGTTGCGTAAGGGCCACTGAGAGAGGGAGGGAAACCGTTGTGTTTGGCTGGGAACAAGTGATGCAATGTTGATTTTAGTCATACACCAATTTAGGCACCCAAGTTTCTAGGCCAACACCATTTGGAATGCCAGTACTTCTCAGATCAGGTCTGCTGTGAAAGGGAAGGTGTTCAGCTTTCTGCATACACTCTACAGGCACACAAGGGCTAGCAGCTCCAGCTGATGACAAAAATAGCAATATTACCGTATAATCAAAACCACAGGAAGTGCAGCGCCTTGTTCATCTCCTCAACTGTCAGGTCAAGGCAAACCAGTGTCCCCAGCATGTCATGCTAAATGCCTTTCTCACTGCAGTGTTAAAGGACATTAACAACGTTCCCCTGAGGAAGACAAGCTTCGTGGGGTCCAGAAACTGGACACACCAGGGGACTTTCTACTTGCCCAATCTCTGCTGGGCAAGGGGCACATGAGTGGAAAAGATCCATTGTGGAAACACAGGGGACTCTGATGGCATGTGCTGTCTTGACATGCAGCATGAGGCTCTGAAGTACAGGTAGTTGCTGTCACCTGTGTGAAAGCTGAACAGATTCCTCCTGTCCTGGAAGAAGTTTCCCTGACTTTGGGGAAACACTGAAGAGCTGGTTATCCTGAATTCTCATCTGGTGCAGCTCATGGGGGCTAAACTCAGCATCCTCTGCCCAGTGCTCCATGTCCATCTTCTGATCAGAAGGAAACAGGAAGGCCCTAGGGAACGAGGCAGCTGGTCAGCAACAGGGATGCAAAACTTCCCCGGGGCCATGGTTGGCATATTCAGTCCAGCCAGGCTTAGCCCAACAGGTGGACACATTACATTTCATCAGCTCTGATGTGCAGAACTCTCTGCCATTCCTTGCTTGCTTCCCCACCCAGACCCACCAACAGATCTCAGTCGCAGCTCCACAACACAAGCTGCACCTACAAAATCCATGGTATTAATTTGCAAATGTCTCATGGCCCCTGTGAGTATTTCCATATCCCCAGACAGACCTCAGAAAGAAGGCTGAGCTCCAGCAAGCACCACTTACCACTCCACAGGCACCACACCCCTGTTCGCCAGCAGGAGCATCACAAGGGTAGGCTCTGAGCCTATCGGAGCAGCCCCAAAGTTGAAATCCAGCAGGAGAGGGGTGTACACTGGAGGGATCAAGCATGTGCTGGTCACAGGAGAGAAAGAAGGGATTAAACTGAGACAGGAAGAAGGGTTGGCAGGGCTTGACAGGGGAAAGGGTCATTCTGCACTGGCTCTCTTCCTTATAATTCTCTGATCTTAAGTCCTTGGCCCTTTTGGGAGAAAGGATACTGGGTGTTAGTCAGGCCTTTTGGCTTTCTCAAAAAAATCTTTATATATGCCTAATGAAAGTGAGTGGCATAAGAGAGTCCTGCTTAGCTGAGGCCTCTTTTTGGCTCCCCCATACAAGAAAGTCACCAACATACTGGAGCATGGCTGAGAGCTGGAGCACATTATTTACAAGGAGCGACTGAGAGGCCTGGGTTTGTTCAGCCTTGCTGAAGCAAGGGCTCAGAGGTGGCAACTGCACAAGTTGCACCACAAGATATTCCAGTCTGATACTAGGAAATTTTTTTTTTCCATGAAGGTGGTCAAACACTGGAGTCAGGTGCCCAGAAAAGCTGTGGTTTCTTTGTCCACGGAGATATTCAGCGCTGAACTGAACAAGGACCTCAGCAACCTGATCCAGTTGTCCCTGCTTTGAGCAAGGGGTTAGACCAGAGACTTTTAGAGGTCCATTGCAATTAAACTATTCTTTGTTTCTGTGGCTCCTCGCTAGGGAGGGTAAGCAAAGAAGCGGAGGTGAGCAACTCCCTGCAGCAGCTAGAACAGAATAACAGAGTGCCACGCAGCAGTGAGCTGCAACACGAGCCAACGGCCATAGCATCTCTGTCTGGCTCACATGAGAGACTGTAGGATCTGCTGAGCCATCTCCTCCTCTCACCTGTGCCTAGTGGGAACTTTGTAAATGAGCTCGCCGGGAACCAGGTCTCGCTCCAAGTATTCATTCAGTGTGTCCAAGGAAAAGAGCTCCCAGAGGTGCAACTTGCTGATACCGCTGGCACTCCCTGCTGAATAGGCATCTGCGATGCAGAAAACTGGGTAGACGCCAGTTGCAACAATGCAGCAGAGGGGCTGCTGCTCCTCTTTTGTGCTGGCAAGATCTGTAGCTTGGGAGAGAAACACCAAAAAGTAGCCATGCACCATTAAGGGGCAGCTGCCTGGGACAGAAAAATAGAGAGAAGCCCCACCCAGACCAAAGAAAGAACGAACCGGGCTTGTACATAGTCTTTTCTTTTGCAATTTCTGAAAACATCTAAACCACTGACTTCTAGTTGTACCTTGAATTCTGTGTTTAGAGATCACCAAAAGACTACGAGTGTGATCCTTTTCAACAGTGTTTTTATACTATTTAGTTCTGCACTATGTGAAAACCCCCTTTTGTGATTTAAGCCTACAGACTAGTCATTTTATGAAGTGCCCTGTGTTTTCACACTGAAAAATCATAAACTTGTTTGCATCTTGTCTTCTCCATACCATTCATGTGCTATTGCTGTTCTCCACTTTCCAGGCTGGAAACTCCTTGTCTAACTAGTCTTTTCCTTCTTGTACAGCGTTCCCCACCACTGAACATCCCTGTTGCCCCTCTCCAAGCCTTTTCTAGTTCAACTGCATTCTTTCTGCTACAGGGACCAACCGAGATTTGCAAAAAGGACCCTGGCTGCATAGGACTGGTTGCATGAAGATCTCAGAATATGTTTCAGGGTGCACTGTAAAAGGCTGTGATCATGCAGAGAAGCATGGAATCTTGTGAACACAGCAGCAGGAAACTTGGAGCTCTCCCTGGCTACATCTCATGGCTCAATCATATCTGACCCCAAAAGGTGCAGCAAAAAGGAGATGGCACATAGGAGCTGACTCTGGTGAAGTGCTCAGCACAGGGATTTCTTCAGGCAGGACTCACACACTGGGAACTGTGGAGCTCAGCCTGTTATGCCACAGTCTACTTAGTAGGGAAGGAATGATTTTCCCAAAATACCCATCTCTCACCTGCAAGGGTGCAAACAGCATATTTGATTGACCAGGTGTAATGCAGCCGACGGGCTGGCCTGACTGTTACTTGGACAAAAGCTTTCGACCTTGCAGGGATTGTCCCTCTGGAGTGTTCCAGCTCTAAAGCTGTAGGAGAAAAGGGGTGACGTGAGCTCTCGGCATCACTATCTCTCTTACACCACACACGTGTTCAGCACACAGCTCCCCAAGCCTACCTGCACTCAAGACACTGCTCCCCTGTGCCTAATGATTAGGACCAGCTCCTGGTGTTGAAGCTGGGATTTCCAGACTACGACTGTAGGCAGCTCATTGGGAGTACCCAGCACTGCTTTTGGCAGACAAAGAGCAGGGAACTTCCCCAAAGGAGGTCCTCTAGAAAGGCATCTAAGGGTTGCACTCCACCATTTCTTCTGGGAAGTCCCTTTGTTTAATTCCCTTCTACACAGAGAAATTGTATCTTACTTTAAGGTCCAAATTGGCCTAACTTCAATTGTCAGGCTCTGGGTTATGCTTTTTCTAGTAAAACAGAAGAGTCATCCGTAGCAAATCCCCAAAGCAGGGAACAGACCCTTCTCAGTCACTGAGGGATCTCTTCCTTCAGCACACGCATAAAAATCACACCCACATACAGGGTGAAAGTGCACACACCTGGTGTGTATTATTTCCACACTGCTGTCTGCACACCTGTGCACCTCCATGCAAAAGCACCTTCACATCCTTTGCGAAGTGCAAGCACCAATGCAGGATTATAATGGCCATCTTAGCAGTGCTGTACTCAGTAGCGTAACTCCCTGACACTTCTGTCTGTCTTGTTTCTACATCCCAGGGTCTGGGTAGCCTCTTTATCACTGGATTGTAAGGGGAGCTCCTTAGGTGGAAATTCTCTCTGATAAGTCTCCCAACATTTCCTCTCCCCTATTCTGGCTTCCTGAATTATATGTGCTTTAAGTTGGATCTGTAAAATGTAACAGCCCATGAAAATCTTTTTCTTCTGTCCTTAGTAAATGTAAAAACCACCTTGCCTGCTTTAATTTTTCTCAAAATTACACACATTCATACACAAACTTCAAGCAAAAGAACAGCACAGAGATTTTTGATCAAGTGATGGGAACAGGAAGCTACTTATGTTTCTAGAGAAAGATTTGGCAAAGTTAACGTGACAATGAAATGTGTTTACCACTTGCACAGCAGAAGTGGTACCCACACTTTTGCTGTACCCACTCATGGAGACTGTCTCATGTCTTCTCAAGCATACTTCTATCGTATAGCCATGAGTATCTTAAGGCACGTAAGGGAATAGGTGCAAGCTAGCCAGCTAGCAGCCCAACCTCCAAGTTCATGCTAGAACAATTTTGCAGAAAAGAGAAGACCAAGGCCCCATCCCATGCTCATTCCCTCACAGTACCGAGCGGGTCTCTGCGGACCTCCTCGGGGTCACAAGGCCCAGTGATCAGTTGTTCCACGCTGAGGATGTACTTCAGAGAACAGATCCCATCATTGAGCAGTACAATGCTGCAGCTTTGCAAGTCACCAACCAGCACATTTCCAAGGTCCAGGTGCTCCTTTTGTGCCTAGAATTCAAACCCGACATGCAAAGGTCACTGTTACACGTCAAGTGTAGGCACCACTTATCTCTCCACGTGCTGATCCCTTGGCACGCACAGTGCAAAGGGCTCCCTGCTTCGTGAAGGACCTGGCATGTCCTGGGAGATGTTCTAACAGGGTTGCAGGGGGCTCAGTCTGTCCTCCAAATGCTTTCTCCTACTGTTATTTAGGCTGCTTGCTGGGTAAGATGAAGCACATTCAGGGCTGTGAGGATACTATCTGGCCAGCTGTACTTGGCACAGGGGCCGAGCTCTGTCTGCTGCTCCTTCCCTGACTGCTCTAAGAGACCCCCTTTCTTTTGGCTTGTCATCCACTCACATGCAGTATATAGTGACTAAATAAAGACGTTTCTATCCATCTGTCCAACACATTTACCAATTACTTATAAACTATTATTTTATTCGCTCTCATTCCTTAAGAAACCTGCCTGAAAATGAAGGTGTCTGCACAGATCTGCAGATAGTAGGAGGAAACCTACATTGTGGCCACACAACTTTAACAGTCAGGTCCACCACACTTGAAATTGGACTGACAGCGGAACAAATAGAGGAGAGCAGACAGAATGAGAGGAGAGAGCTAGGAGTCCCAAGGGGCAAAATGGCTTGCTCAGTTCAGACTGGAACAGAGGCTTTGAGAGTGACCTCAGAGGATTCAGGCGGTCACTTTTGAACTGGCAGGACATTTACATCATGCTGTTGCCATTAGGCTGCCGGAATCAGCTCTGTAATCTCCACCAAAAGCAAAGTGTATGAAATTTGCTGTAAATTCTTACTGGTTGTCTCCAGTACAGATTGTGCAAAAATGGGAAGCCCAAGACCCCCAGCACACCCTAGTACCCCTCCTACTACCCAGTGGGCCCCAGTTCCTTACCCTGATGGTGCCAAGTGCCCCCTCTCCAATAATTCGTAAGGAATAGCGGACACTTTGGGGAGACATGGGGTCTGGGCTTTTTCTCCTCACAAACACCATAGCTCGCAGCAGATACTTGGTCTCCTTGACAGGAGTAAAAGTCCATGCCTGAGCCTGAAATCACAAGAGGGAAGGATGTCACTCACAGGAGCTCAATACACCACAATAGTTGTATTCAATTCACAGCCCCTTCCTCTGTTACAGCTAACCTCATCCTCCATGGACAACTTTGGAAACACTCTCATTTCAGTCCTCCACTATCTCTGCCTGTGTCAAAGGTTCACATTGGGAATGCACATTCAGATATTCAAAGGTAGGCCATGGAGATTTGCTACTCCTCACTGCTCTCAAAAAGCACTCAGGGAATACAGTAGAGGTCTAGAACCTGAATTTACAGGTGGGAGAACAGAAGAGCAGCATTGTAAACCCTCTTGTGCTCTCATTTGTCCTCTGTCTATAAACATCTCCTAGTGCATGACAAAGTTGCTGCTGTGTTAATGCCCAGTCCCACCCAGGGTACCATTACCTAGTGCCTGTTCAAGACCCATTTGGTCCTGTAGTCAAGGTAGATGTCATAACGTTTGTGCAAATTCACATCACGGGAACCAGCGTGACTGCAGATGCTGGCTAGCAACCCAGGCTAAGACACTGACCAGTATTCTCCAGCTTTGTCATTAATGGCCAAACGATCAGCACCCCTCACATTTCTTTTCTAAACACTCCACAGCTGTGTTATAGAGAGCAAAATACAGCTTTGCTAAAACTTGAACTTACCATGGCTTCATAGGGCTGGAGGACCCCTGCAGTGGGGCTGACAGACAGGATCTTGCTGTCAGACTGATGGATCTTCCATGTGAAAACCATGGGTAGCCTTGTGCAGTTTTTTATGGTATACGTTCTTGTACAGGAGTTCCCTATACAGACAGGCTTGAAGTATAGATTTCCATCACCTTCTAAGAGCAAAAGAAGGGGCTCCCCACAACTCTGGAGAGCAATCTCCTGTTGGAATGAAGGGAAAAGTAACAGACATAAGCTAGAAGTCTCAGCTACCTCCTGAGGGACCTTGCAAAGATGTTGCTTATTCTAAGAGAGAAGCAAAAAAAAAAAAAAACAAAAAAAAACTGTGTCTGAAGGCAGAGGGGAAAGACTTTAGGTTGTGTTGTCAAGGAGGGCCCTGAGCGTGGTATAGTGCATTCCAGGAGACAGAAATACAAGGGAACAAGGGGTATGGCTTGGCACCACAAGCACCATCTATCTGCAATGCTGACCCCACCTTAAATGTTGAAAATGTTATTTCCTATTTCCAACAGGAAAAATCCAAACTAACCATTAGGAGATATAGCAGGGTCACAGTGCAAGTCACTGTGAAAAGGGAAGACTACAAGGGAACAGATCTTTCTCACCATCTTTTACTTCCCTCTCCCTACCTTGGTGTATCCAGGACAAGAGTTCAGCTGCAAAGGCAGGACATGCTGCTGTGAGACTGTGTCAGCTGGGTGAGTGGAGAGAAAGAAAATCTGGTGGCTTCCTGGAGCGATGCGCCCTGAGCAGGGCTTGAGCAAAACAGAGGGACAAGCAGCTTGGTTCACACTGAAGGTTATCAATGAGGTGCCCGTGTTCAACAGCAGCATACTGCAGTAGGTGTCACTGTTAGGAGCCACAGGAGGAAAAGTCTAGTGGAGACAAGCATGAAGGGTCGTTTGCACTAGGTTTAGAAAACCAGCTTAAAGAAAAAGCTTTTACTATGTTGAATTCCACATTACAACAGACATTATCCTGAGTCTACGGAGAACTTTGTAACTGTTTTTCTTCAAGGAAAGAAAGGAAATCACCCAATAGTATACAAATTATGGTCTTTTCCCTTCCCACAGTGGCCCTCATCTTTCCTAAGCTCATGGGACCAATGAAGCTACTTTACTTATGCAATGCTTTCTGTTCATCCAGTAAGCAAGTTCCTTGCTAGGGCCTGCGGTGGCTGCATGGATAGTGACCTCCTGGATTAAGAATTCCAGCAGGCTGCAATTTGCTCCATCTCGTGTACCAGATACAGGCTACATGTCCTGAACTAACTGAAGAGAATTTCTAAGAGGTTCTTGAGAGTATTCTTACTTCCTAGGGTCAGATCTCGTTTTAGCTCACAGGAACAATACTTTCTTGTGCTACGGAGTCAGGGAAGTTTCCACTCTACCTTGCAACCACTTCTCTTCCATAAGCGTGGATTCTATGTGCTGCCCTCAATTTGTCTAAGTGCATGCAGAGTGTCTGAGGCTCCTGGGAGGGGACTAATCACCCTTGTTACTGCTGAGGTCCACTTAAACAGAAAGGAAGGAGATCCCAACAGCTTTCCTCTTAGATCTAATTAGATGCTCTGTGCAACCTGACACACTGGAGGCTGGGAAGCTAGTGCAGGAGAAAGAGCATCCTACCTCTGTAGCAAAGCATGAGTCTCCACACCATCAGAAACCACCTAAGCCACATCTCAGGATGGTGCAATGGAATGGGAGATGACGTAAAGACTTCAGAGGTACACACTGAGCATCTCTGCAAAGATCCGAACATCAACCTGTTACACACCTTGGGGACATCCAGGATGTACTGTGGGATGAAGTGCTCCCGTTCTGCTTCATATGTGTGCGCTCTCAGCCTGACAGTCAGGCACCAGGATGGACAGATGGTGGCATCCTCCTCAATGTTGTTGTAGTGTCTCAGCACCTACAGGCATGCAGGGGACAGAACAGAATGTATGCAGGAAGGGAGTGCGGCAAGCTCTCTTCAGGTGCATGTACCACCCATCACAAGCAGCAGTTTCTTTCAATGACATCCCTGGGGCTGAGGAATTTACTTTTTCAGGGAAGAAGGACTGACCAGTGCCAGACGAGGAACATGAGTGCTGTTCCCCACATAGGTACATTTCAGACCCAGAAGACCATTGATTGAGTGACTTTCAAGCAGAAGGGCCTATCCAAGCTATTCTGTGATACTTCAAGAGTTGCCGTAAGGAAGGAGGGTCTGCAGACACTCTAGTGCAGTTTGAGATACTTGCAGGTGATAAAATAACAGTGAGTCACTGAAACTAATCATTTGTCCTTTACCTGAGCCAAGAAAACTCCTGACTCTAAGGTTACTCCCAGATATCCTCCACACTGGCTTAGAAAGAAAAAAATGCAAGAAGAGTAATCAACAACATAATGAAGATCTCTCTCACCTTATTTCTGTGTGCTAAAACTCCAGCAGTTGCAGCCTTGTGGGATATGAATCCCACATCACATGGAGGAGAGGCTGCACATATACAGTGCCCTCAGCAGTTTACTTGTGGAGGGCCAGACACAAAAAACAAGTTACTGCCCACCACCCAGGCCACAACCACCATCCTTGTGCAGGCTCCCATCTATGCTAATAGTGCAGCAATTCACAGTAATTATTCCTTCAGTGAGGTGTACATTACTTCACATTCACTGAGGGTAAGAGCAAGTGTAACTGACCATATGCATCAGCTTTGCCTTGCTTTGCTGATTTATCTTTGCCGCGACACAGATGAAGGAGAAATTTTAACCCACCAGTGTATCAAAACAATGGCCAAAGGAGTTAGTAAAGATGACAGTTTTCCAAACTCAAAATAAAAAGTTCAATTTGAAATTTAACTCCCCCAAAAGCCTTTAGTCTGCATTCTCTTGCCAGACCCTCTCTGGAACCTGGTCCTAGTAATTCCTACTAACCTTGTAGAAGGCAAAACCTTCCAGCTCTGCTGCATAGAGGCTGTTGAGCTGAGCGGGCTGGAAAACAACACGGAAGGCTGAAGACTTCAAAGGTGGGATGTCACAGATTTCGGGGCTCACTTGGAAGGCACTGCTGTGGCTTGGAGTCCAGGCAACAGTGATCTTTCCTTTGGTGTGGTTGGTCACACAGAGAGGAAGCGGTTCTACCTTGTGGAGTGGCATGCAGCAACCAAAATCATACTCCCTGGGGTTGACACTAACATGAGGGGGAAACAAGGCCAGGTTGCTGTTTACACCATCGTAGAAATATTCAGTCATGGAATTGGCTTCAAAGTATTCCTTGGGAGGCTTGTCCTCAGGGATCTAGAGGATGGGAACATCTCAGTGTGAGCAGGGGAAGTGTGCCTGTGGGAGACACCAGGCACTACAGTCCTGCTTGCCTTCCACAAGCAAGAGAGCATGCACGATGCACTTCAGTAACAGTTCCCAGGACAGCTCAAAGTCTAGGCTTCAAGGAGGCTCCTGTTCGTAAGCCAGTCCTTAGTTTGAAGCTACATGAAGCAAAAGAAGACCCCGTGACTGAGTTAAAGCCAGAAAGTGTCTTAGTGGCTGAGCTTGGGTAAGACTCAACTGACACAGATAGTGTTGGTGTGTGCTGGGAACATTAACAGCAGAGATACTAAAGAAATCAGCCTGGCATCTGCAAGTCCTTCTAGATCTATCTGGCTTGTGCAACAGAAGCCCAACATCTGCAGAGAACAGCATGGGAGCATCTTATATTCCAGGGAGAGTAGATCATACCTCAGGGGGCAGCATAAGGGCTCCCTTTTCATCCATCAACAGCTTCCCATCTTTCAGCATCGCACTCAGGATATCAGGAGGGTAGAAGGTCAGTCCCCTCACCAGGTTTGTTCGGTACCAGTGGAGGTGTCTTGCCTGAAGGATGGCTGGCTTAGCTGTGTCTGAATGGCAGGTACCAAAAAAGTCCACATACATGGGTTTCTGGGAAAACACCAGAAAGGATAATACGAAATAAACCGCCCTTCTGTGATTGCTTTGAGAGTTACACCATCCTAGTACCTCACTTCCAAAACCATGCCTGGGACCAGCTTAGCATCTGCAGTGTTAGTCTACCATTTACTTTAGGTCTTGATGTGGCCCAAGAACTTCCTTGGCATTACTCACTGTCTGCCCACATCAGCCCTACACTACTGATAGGAACCCGCACCATGGGGATTCTGCTCAACTAGAGCCCGGGACAGGTATCAGTGGAAACGCAGCGGGAAGAGATTTCCAGGGGCTACTAAGTGAAAGAAGCCAGCCCTGGTGGGTCACATTGGAAGAGCAGTCTGAGCTATCACAGTGAGGAAACCACCCTTTGCCTTTCATACCTGATGGTGGACAAGGCACACCACTCTGCGGTGATAGCTGATGGGGTGAGTAGGTCGAAAGGTCACCTTCAGCACTAGTGTTGTTGTGCCCTCCAAGACTCCACAGGGCCGATCCAAGGAGAAGACACTCCCTGTGCTGTCAATATCAAACTGGTAATAGGCTGGGACATCTGAGATGTTGCTGATTTTCAGCGTCTGCATCATGCTTTCCCCAAGATTGATCCAGTCGAAGTCCACAGAGTATTGGTGCAGGGATACCAAAGGACCTAGCACAACAACATGCAAGACAGATCCTGGACCTGTCATACCTGTTTCTGTCAACGTGTCACAAGCCACTGCTGGACTTAACCTTCCCAAACCAGAATCACCTCATCAGCAAACCCACCAGTCCTAGCAACAGCTGGACATTTGCGTCCAACAGTCTCACACCTGTCTCACGCAAGTATGTACCCCAAACGGTGCACGAAGGACAGCCTGGATCCCAGCAGAAGGTAAGTGTATGACTGAAGGCTGTGATAATCCCTAGTCCTGCCCCAAGCACTAGCCCTTCCCCTGCAGTGCTAAGAAGACAGGGAGAAACAGAGAAGGCTTTTGCTCTAGTACCTTTACATGAGCCAACCACCTTCAGGACAGTCTGCAGGAGGCATCCAGCAGATACGATAGTGAAATAGTCAGTGCTGTGCTCTCCCACAGTCTGAGGCTGAAATTGTATGCACAAGACCAGCTTCCCTTTGGCAGGGACAACACCATGGTACACATCACAGAAGAAAACATGATCTTGAAGCAGAGGATCTTTTGCTCTTTCTATGCTACATGGTGCATCAACCTGCAAAGGAGAAAAGAAATAGGTTAACAAAGGAGCCAAGAGGAGCTAGGATGACTCAATGCAGGACACTGGCTAGTGAAGAACTGCAGTTTTCAGCAGAGCTGAACACCACTAACAACACCAAGGCTACTGCAGCCCAGCACAGAAATACTGTGCAAACCACTGTAACCCTGGCCTCCTGGGGGCACTGTGGCAGCAAGCTCCCACCATACGCTCAGAAGTCAGCAGGCTGCACCAAAATGCCCTGGTGACCTCTGGGGCTGGTGTGTTCCTCCTGGCAGCAGGGAGGACAGCACAAGGTGTCTCCAAGGGCCAAAGTAGCCTAAGTGACTGCTGTGACCAGGAGGACAGGCAGGGCAGATAACTTATTTCCCTTCATCCATAGTTCCACCTTGTCTGTGGATTTTCTTTTCACAAAAAAAAAAAAAAACAAGACTGGTGCTCTGACACCTTCCTCAAGCCCCTTAAAAAACATCCTGGTCCTTGCCTGGGGATGCTGAGCACCATTGCAGTGTGACTAATAACAGTACAACAAATGAGTATGTCTTTGCCACACTGAAGTTTCAGAGCCTATGGAGGAGTCAGCACTGCTGTCATCCATGTCAGCAGACTCTGAGCATATCCATCTTTTAATGGGCTAGGAGGGGCTGAAGTGGCACAGAGAACAGGGTGCTCAAACGCAGCCTGCTTGACTTGGAGAGCAATTCACCACGCTGCAGTCCACTGAGGACACCAGAAGATCCATCAGCTGCCTCGGACACATGCACACCAATTTGAGAATGCCACAACTGCCATACGGGACTGACGGGCATGTCCAGGGTGAGCAGGAGGGCTGCAGGGTATAAAAACAACAGTGGCTGCCTGATCCGGACCCAGCACAGTGGGAAGCAGGCAGGAACTGCCACACCATGCTGCAAATGTGTAAGTTTCTGGCACTGTAGCTGGAAGACAAGGGTGAATGGTCTGGTTGGTAGGGGAAGGCTTGTCATCTCTGTTTTATTCACGTTCCCACTTGGGTTATTTTCACAGCGTTAAGGGGCATACTCAAGACCACATATCCCAGGGAAACATGCCAGTATGCCAACTTCTCACAAGAAGTCGTCTCCCACTCCACATACCACAGACATGTTGATGATTTCTACACACTTTTCCACAGTTGTCCCCACCGGCACTGATCCAAAGGACAGCACATCATGAAACTTTCCAGGCTGTCCATGTTCATACTCTTCCCCTGTCACACTCACCCGCAGGTACGGGTATTTGGCTGTTAAAGGGAATAATATACTAGGTTAAGAAAAAGAGGTGGAATCTCCATCCTTGCATATTCAACACTCAACTAGACAAGCCTCTGAACAACCTCAGGCAACTATGAAGTTGGATCTACCTTCAAAGTTGACCCTGCTTTGAACCAAATAAGCTCCCTTCCAGCCAGAGTCACATCTTCTGTTTGTCAGTGGGCATACAAGGCACTTCAGGCAAGGACTTGCTAATGAAACTACTGTTTATTCTAGCTTGAATCCAAAAAGCTTTGGAAGTTTCCCTCTGGCTCTCTGTACAGCAGGGACAGACAGGAGAGATGGAGTGCAGACAAGACCAGGAGTTTCTGGAGGGTTTTGCACTGTCCTAATGAACTCTTCTCACTTCTTCCCCTCTGTCAACTTAAGCAGGCTCCAGAAATGCTGGTTTGGCCAAAGCATGCCACAGGGCATATTGGACCTTGTGTCTCTTCAGATCACACTTCCAAATTAACAAAAGTACATTAGAGAATTTCACAGACCACTTTCAAACCATGGACTTCACCTGCTCATCAGTGGGTTGAGCCAGCTGTGGCACAGCCTCAGGGCACAGCACCTCCATGTATCCCTGTGGAATGCTATTCCACAGATAGGGATGATACACATTTCTTTGAGTGTTAAATGCAAGAAAGACTCACCCAGGGCTTTTAGCTGGATAGTCCTCTTTTGTTTCTCTGTATCTCCAAACCAGCATGCTGCTGCCACATCATACATCGCAGCCACCTTGGGCTGGAAGACCACCTTGACCATGCACTCAGCACCTGGGCTCAGCATGCCACAGTCAGGAGTCATGCAGAAAGGGCTTGGTGTCTCCCAGGCAAACACAGTAACGAGATCACTAGGAAATGGAGATACATTTTAAGTAGACGAACAGATCCTTTGCTGCCTGTGCAATCATGCATAAGATGGTCTTTTCCCAATGGGTTATTCAGTTAGGATATGAAGCAACCAATGTCAAATGGCAGAATCCCTAATGCATCTGGCCAAATATGTGATGCTGGGAAGAAATTTGTCTCTAGTCTCTGAAAATGCTCTGTTCACACTTTAATGAATCTTAGCTATTACATCTAAGAACTTTATTAATGGCCATAAAATTTCTCAGCTTCATCATGTGATAGCAAACAAATCAGCTCCAGAATGAAGTATTTGCTTTTCCTGTATCTAAATTTGCTGCTACTTAATTCCACATGAACATTTGTTTCTTTGTTATATGTCCAGGTGAGAAGAGAGGATTGAGCTGTTTTCCTAATAGCTCATTCAGCTGTCTAGAACTCCTTTTGCTTGTTTGATTTGTGCAAATAACATGATACACCATCAACTTTTTATATTTTATTGATTCCAAGCTGTGTGTTACTTACCATTCATATCCTCCACCTCCCTTTAAGAGCAGATAATTTCTTTAAGGGGAGAATTAATCACTTGAAGTGGTTTCTGGCTGATACCTTGCTCTGATGAAGGTACATGCGCCCTCTGTCCCTTCCACCCTTCTACCGCATCAGCTGACGGCTTTGCGGGGCATAGGCCATTTTCCAACTAGTAAAGGTTATTTTGCTCTCATTGTAAATGGTTGGAAGTACACCTCCTTTCTACCTAGGAACTTCTTCACTGCACTTCTTTCTACAGTACTGCCTGAAGTACTGTCCTTCCCTTATTGAAATAAGACAGTCCTTGGTAACTGGGAACATCTTTGGTCCTAAGGGGTGACTCCAAGCCACAGAATACTGCCACTGCTTTGGGCAGCTCCATGAACCTAAGAGCAGGCTCTGTAGAGACCCTCCAGCTTCTAAATCACCTGTCTCCAAATCAAACAGATCAGCTTGAGCACTGTCAACTCCACCACCTTCCCAACAGCGCTCTTGTGCTGAGGGAAGAGATGCCAAGTCACAAAAAAACTGCAATGTTTCCAGCTGGTAGCTCATCCTTCCCTACTCAAGCTGGGCACGTTGCCTTTGATTAGCTAGACACCCAGGTCCCTCCTGTGGGTGTGGGATGTTCTCAGTGCAACACAATGCTGCTCCCTACTATTTCCTGTCTGTGAATGGTTCTCAGTGTATATACTGGGAACAGACAGATGTGAGGTGCCAAGACATGCCCATAGTGAGATCTGACCCATACTGCCATTTCTGACCTCAGAGGAGGCAGAGGTCTGCTGCCTGTTAAGGCAGCCAGCAGATCTAATAACAACTGAAATGTGCTGCGTTCGTTGCAGAGTCCGAGAAGGTGCCAAAATACCCAACAAACAGAAAGAGGGTCTGTGCAGCCATGTCTCACTCACCCAGTGTTACGCAGAGAGAATGTTGTCTCTGTGACATTGTGGACAGCACAGATGGGCAACTGGACAGCAGCTGGGAAGGACAGACAGGGGCGTGGAAGCGTAGCATGCAGGGTGACAGAGAACTCACCCTCAGCCTTCTTAAAGCAGATGCTGTCTTCATACTCCCTCTGCACAGAAAAACAAGGGGAGACAGCAGTTAGATGGGCTCCATCCTACAGATACTGCAGCTCCACCCATGAACCCCCATTACCTTCACCTCTGTGAGAACGCTGGGGAAAAAACATCGGCAACAGAGGCACCAGGGGAGACCTCTGGGCAGGGCAGAGAACATATGAAGCACTCGGAAAAGGAAGGCAGTGAGCAAGGTGCTCAGGCGTGCTCCTCACTCTGTCAGGAAACACCCTCAGAGAGAGGAGTTTAAGACCACGTTTGTTTCACCTGATTTATTTTGATGCATATGGATTTCTTTCAGTGTTTTCAAGATCCAAATTCAGCTTCAGTGAAGCATGTACAGCCTCTGCCTGGGCTCCATGAGCACAGAAATATTAGTCTTTGATTAAGTGCTTTATCAGCTGGGGACCTAAGGGGCTAACACACCACTTAAAGATGCAGCGTTGACAGCACTGTGTACAAATAGCCCCAGGACATCTGCTAACCAGCTAAGATAGAAGGAATTGCAAGATACACATCTTCCATGATCTCAAATCTTCACCTCTCCTGAATACCACTTATACAGGTAAGGAGGGACCTTGGGCACTGCAGCACACATAGTCCTCGCTTTCTCTAGGAAAGGGAGTCTCCTGCTCTAGTGATTGTTGTGGTGCAGACCAGATATTCACAGAAAATGGAACAAGGCCAGCAGCTTATTTCATAAAGGGAAAGCTGAACAGTCATCATAAAATCTTGATACTAAAAGAGCAGGATACTGGGAATCCACCCAAGGATCACACTCTATAGCTAGGACTGAGATACACACCAAAGACACACAGCTGTGGACAAGAGCCACAGATTAACACTCAGAGCCAAGACAGACACCAGGAACAAGCTGAAAATCAAGAAAATGAGCTGGGTAAAAAGAATCATTGCTGTTAAAAATAAAGCTTAAAGAAACCCACCCCATCCAAAAGACAGGAGGCCCTTGACATATCCCTTATAGAAAATCAGTAGCTCTTCAATGTACAGGCTTTAGGATCTCCAGTAATAAAGCAGAGAGTGAGGCCCTGAACCCAAGGCTCTGCACTAAAACCACCCAGCTGAGGTTCCCTGGGCTGAAACCAGGTGCGGATAGTTCAAGCACTTTATCTTACTTCGTGGCCAGAAGCAGCATGTGAAAAACTGGGAATACTTTTTGGGAGGATCCCTCTCATAACTACTGGTAAACTCTCTAGAGAAGCCGGGGCTGGGGCTCCCTCAGCTGCTGAAGATGCAGGGAGAGCAGGATAGGTCATGCTGCCCAGTAATTCTATGCCAGAACCTTCCCTAAGGACATATTCATCCAAGGGAAAACAGTGCAGAAAGGACAAGAGAGGCAGAGGCCCACTGCCCCCCTGGAAACCAGCCTGAGCACTGAGAGCAGTTCTGGTGTTGCCACTTTACCTTTTCAGCAGGCTGGAAAACGATGGGCAGAGTTAAGGACATACCAGGGCTCAGAGTGATCGGCTGGGGAAAAACTGTGAAGAAGAATCGCGTGGAAGGACATCTAGATAATCAAATCAAAACAAGAGATTTTATTTGAGGGCATACAGCTGTTAAGTTAGACAGCAGAAAAAAGAATAAAGAATCAAAACCTCCAGATCCCACAGTGAGAAGCACCTTACACACCTGACCCCAGGGGTACCTTGGTAGAAAATCAGCAGAAACAGGGGTGGAACACAGGTGTCCTGAAAACCCATTCTCAGCTCTAAGTATCTCCCCCTTCCTTGAACAAGGCCGTGCATTCCCAGGCCATGCAGCATAAGCAAAATACATTGGGCAGAAACATTTGAGTTGCAGAGGGTCACAGGGAGTGCTGGAATGGCTCAACATCCAGTGGGGCTCCCGAGAGCAATGGTTTTAGGACACAGTAGCGACTGGCTGGCATACATCCACAATTAAAATCTCACTAGACTGGAAATGCTTCACAGACAGAAGTATCAGCAAAACAGAATTTTTTAAAAGGCATTTAATTTAAAATACTCCTGCCAGGAACAAAGGCTGTGCATCTGAATTAGCAGGCTTCTGTCCTGCTAAGTAAGCGTGCAGGCACTGTCTCCAGCATATAGCCCAAGGGGAGAGGGGGCAGATGAATCAGAGGAAAGGTGCTAATGTGACCGATACAGCAAGTGGGATGAAGATCCAGTGAGCGTGAGGAATATGAAGGAGAAAGAAACTTCCCACGCACCTGTAGCTCAGCTTCTGGGTTTTCTCATGTACGTTTTTCAAGACCAGATGTTTGATCACCTCTTTTCCAAGTTCCCAGCCATGCCACCTGAGTGTTTTGGTCACCTCAATGCCCCAGAAAACGCCTTTCTTCTTCTTTGCCTTTTTTGGAGACAGCTTAGGAAGTTGCAAGGGGAACATTAGCAGTTTGGGAGGGAGGGAAGAGAAATCACTCGACCAGCTGTTTCTCTATGCTGTGACTCTAGCAAAGGACGGGGAGAGCCACCCTGCGGCAAAGCTCCAGGAGTCACCAAAAGCCCCGCTCCAGGAGTCCAGAGGGGACACCTCCTGGCCACAGCCCAAACAACAGATACTAAACGATGTCATGAAAGAGAGAAGTAAAAGCTAAACGTTTTTTTGTTTTAAAAAAAAACCAGTAAATGCGCCCATGACAGTGTCACCCTTTGCTCCACCACTCACCCTCCTGACAGTGCCACAGCACAGTTTCCGAAAAGAGGCAGAGTTTGGGGGCTCGCCATGCACCTGAGCAAGCATCTGGAAAACAAGAGGAAGAAGCCCTCACGCACGCTGCTCCTGCACCCAGCCAGCCTTTGCTGCCCAGACCGGGGCACTCCCAGAGCCCCCAACCTCAGCTCAGGCTCGGGGTGCCACAGCACCCTGAAAAACGCTCCCTGTGGGGGCTGCAGCGTCCCCGGCACCATCCCCATTATGCCAGGTGAGCTCAGCCCCTCCACAGACCGTGCTGTCCCCAGGCTGCCCCCCCAATGCGCTCAGCGGTCCCCGTGGCGCAGGCAC
>NW_010111953.1:0-228 GCF_000699245.1 Pterocles gutturalis
ATGCGGAGGTGGTTTCACGTCTCCTTGCCTTCCACGCTCACCTCAGTCCTTTAGGAAAAAGTCCCCAGTGGTGACTCGGACCAGAAGCTCTTTTCAGGTTTTAGCCCCCAGTGTAGCAGAGAAAGACTTAAACTGGATTTTACCAGCTCAGAACTTAGGGATGGAAATCCGAGATTTTGTATTGCAACCTTTATCTGCAACCGTGCAACTCTGAAGAATTATAGTAGA
>NW_010111953.1:258-917 GCF_000699245.1 Pterocles gutturalis
GCCAACAACAGCAGGACACGCACCAGCCCCTGGTGTCCCACGGGCCGCAGGGATGCCACGCTGCAGGCCTGCTCGTTTGGGTGGCAGTGTGAAGAGCCGTGCCCGGGGACAGCTGCAAAACCTGTCCGGGAAGCAGGGTAAGTACCAGGGATGGCTGCAAACTGAGCTCCATGCTATGATGGGAAGACAGGCAGTCACTGCTGTCTGAGACATTGTGTTAAAGGCGTTGCTGTGAATACCAGGTAGACAACACCTCCATCTTCCTCTCTCTATTCCCTGTCTAGACAAGCTGTTGCCACTCTGCTTTCCAACCTGTGACATTACAATTTGCATTACTCCTGCAAAACCTCCATGTCCAACAATTTTACCCAACTCATCAATCAGTAGTGAGTTGCCTTTACCATAGGACAGCACCAGGCAAAAGGAGGAAGAATAAAGATTGCATAATAATCGCTTATCTTGTGTCTTTTCAGCTGAGCCTAGAAAATTTGAGTTGTATTTCAGGCAGCTCCAGCTATGTCTTAGGGACCTGTGGTCCACCTTGTATTGCTAAACTGAAAGGGGCCACAATTAGATCCCAAACAGGTGATTTGGGGAGAAGCACGTTAGGGAATTCCAGTTTAGAAATGGCAGTCGTGGTGAACGGAGTTAAGTCCAGG
>NW_010111954.1:0-10642 GCF_000699245.1 Pterocles gutturalis
TATATATGCTATATGCACTTATTCCGACTATATACTGATAACTTTATATATATAAATATATATATCTATACAGAACAGAACAAAATAAATAAAGGAGTTGAATAGTAAACTAAAATATAAGAGAAGTAAATGAGGACAGCCTATGATGTGAGAAGAATTATTCTCTTGTCACAAATAATTTTCTCCATTTTAGTATCGTTCACAGGATTAAAAAAATACACTTCCATAAATGCAATACTACACGTTCAATCAGTACGCGAGTTGCACATTGAATTGAGATGTCCTGAAGATTGTCTGCTCCTGTCAGGTTGGAAATGTTGCTAAACACAGACAGTCCTGATGCAGTGTGATTCTGTCTCCTGATAAGTTAGAAACATGAGCAAACTCACTTCAGTTTATGTTCTCAGTAGCTTAAAAGTTAAAACTTGGCTAGGGTCATGGTTTTTGGCTGGGGTAGATTTATTTTCTTCATAGTAGATGGTATGGAGATATACTTTGGATTAGTGTTTTCATTGCAAACAGCGATGTTTTAGTTATTTCTGAGCAGTGCTTACACAGAGTCAAGGCCTTTTCTGCTTCTAACCCCCTCCTGCCAATGAGTAGGTTGGGGGTGCACAAGAAGTTGGGAGGAGACACAGCTGGGACAGCTGACACCAAATGACCAAAGGGATATCCCGTACCATATGATGTCATGCTCAGCAATAAAGGCTGGGGGAAGAAGAAGGAAGGGGGGGACATTCAGGGTGATGGCTTTTATTTTCACAAGTAAACATTATGTATGATGGAGCCCTGCTTTCCTGGAGATGGCTGAACACCTGTCTGCCAATGGGAAGCAGTGAAAGAATTCCTTGTTTTGCTTTGCTTGCATGTGCGGCTTTTGCTTTACCTGTCAGTCTGCCTTTATTTCAATCCACGAGTTTTCTCACTTTTCTTCTTCTGATTCTCTCACACATCTTAACTGAGGGGATTGAGCAAGCGGCTGTATGGGGCTTATGACTGTCAGGGTTAAACCACGACAGCTAGGTCTTCTAGTTTATTGTTTTGCTTCCTCTGGTGATGCAGAATTTTTGTTCTATTTCTTTCCTTTTTTAATGCTTGTCTAATCAAAGATTATATGGACTTTTCATAAAACTATGGGATTTCCATTTCATATCTTCAAAACTAACTACACTTTCAAGCTCTTTTCCCTTCTTCTTCTTCTGTAACTTTCTCCCCTTTGATGAAAGTCTGAATATATTTCTGTTTTGATCCTAACTACAGATTCCTATTTTTTTGTTATTATTATTATTCCTTAATTATAGGTAGTGTTATGATTAGGATAAGGTCATCCTGGTCATAAGTTAGAACAATACAAATGTAAGATATGCACATATTCTACCTTCCTTTAGGGAACTCCTTTAACTGTCTCCCATACTTCAATTTTACTTTTCTTGTGTTTCTCTGAATTTTTAGACATTTCCTAACACTCTGAAAATAAAACAAAGACCATAGCAACTTCTCTTGCCATAAATTTTGCCAATACCTATCCAATACACAACATCCAATACAACCAAGCCACTGTCTGTTTATACTGGGATAGTCCACAGATGGAAATTTTCAGATTACATTTCTAAGAAAAAACTCATTTTATTTTTCTAACAGGCATTTTTAATTCTTTATCTTTGGCATTTTCTCCATTCTGAGGGAAGTGGAGAGTCATCTTTTTGATCTTTATTTAAAGAAATCTAACAAGAGATCTCAGCTTCCTAATCGTTGGAGGTAAACTGAGCTCTGTATCTTCTTGTGAGCTATATGGAAATGATAGTACAGAATACTTTTGAAAGGAAGAAAATCATCAATCACAGTTTTACAGGATTGCTTTCCAAACTAGGGCTTCTCAGAAAATGAGACATTTTTTTCCCCTGTGGTTTGCACGGGTTTCTTGTTAGTCTGAAAACGGTCTCTTTTTTCTTTTTTTATTTTGAGATGTAATGCCATGTTGTAGAAAAATGTTGTGAGAGTTTCAATAACTTTTATTTTTTCTTCCATTATTAAGGACTTCTAATAAGTTGTTATATCTATTTCTTTTTCTTTTGGTTGAATGACCCCCCCCTTTTGTTGGACACAGGATAAAAAACGGCTACTGCTACTGTGAAAGATGAGAAATTATCAGAACAGTAGTGTTCTCTCATCTTTTCCGTACAGAATTGTTCAAAGATGCCAAATCATGAAGATTCTTTATTATTAGAAAAAAAAAAAATTGATGGTAGCTTGACATTTTGGTGGCTAAAAACAGCAGTTAACATTCTGAAGAATTTTCTTTATCTCTCACCTTGTTAAGGAATACCTCTTTTCATTACAGCTTTGTTTCCCATCCCTCCTCTTTTGCTCTATGACACCGGGTAATTCTTACCTTCCTCCTAGCAGGAAAGAAAAGCAGCAAGAAGTTGTGATAATAACTCTTATTAGCTAATAATTCATAATATCTAACATAAAGACAGTAAGTGACAAAAGCTTCATTTCTCCTCATTTCAAGCATACTGTATGAAAAAATGACTAAGTTTTAGGCAAAACTTTATAGAAAATGCAGAAGGAAATTCAAAAGATACTAAACATAAACTTGCTAAAAATAATGCTTTATTCTACCTATCAATGAATATAATACAACAAGAAAGACTTGATAAATCAGTTATTAGATATCTGTTCTCTACCAGTCCCTTGAGAAAAGATTTTTGAAACAGTTTCTGAGAAACCTGTATATCTATAAAAGGAGTGAATAAAGATTCTGATCTGTCTTTAACAATATAATTTCTTGGACATTTATTCTATCATCTGAAGCTGGAAGTAGTTGTCTTGTTAGAACTCCTCCTGAATATCTGATTGTGCATATACAGAGCAATCAGATTGTGCATATACAGAGCAATCAGATACAAATAACAAAACCTTGAAGTTATATATTTGCTGCTTAAGAGCAAAAGAACTTTCTCATTACTACTTTGAGAAAGGCTCTGGTCTCAGAGATCTGCAGCTTCTGCAGTACTAACTTCATGTTGCAGCAAAACATCAAATATTAGATTTTAGCATGTCGCAACTGGCACTACGTGTGCCTCCAAACTCAGTCTTCTGGACTTCTAAGTTAGGAACTTTGATGAGTCCTGTGAATCAACTAATAACTTCCCTAGGAAGCTGATATGTTCTTCAAAGCTCCTGGTTTACAATTAAGTAAAGAAATAATTCTATATTAATTAAAGAAAATCTAAACTTGTGATAATTCATGTATGTATTCTTCTAGAATTTATAATAAAGGATGATTTATGTTAATTAATTTTGCCTCTCAGATTTTCATTTTCGTGTTGTTTAATCTCATAATACAATAGTAAATGATTACTTGTGTTTAACATAGAATCATAGAATGGCCTGGGTTGAAAAGGACCTTAAAGATCATCTAGTTCCAACCCCCCTGCCATGGGCAGGGACACCCTCCCACTAGCCCAAGTTGCTCAAAGCCTCATCCAGCCTGGCCTTGAACCCCTCCAGGGATGGGGCATCCACAGCTTCTCTGGGCAACCTGTTCCAGTGTCTCACCACCCGCACAGTGAAAAATTTCCACCTAATATCCAACCTAAACCTCCTCTCTCTTAGTTTAAAACCATTCACCCTCATCCTGTCACTATCAATGTGTGTATCAATGTTTAAAATATGAAGAAAAGTTTTATGTATCTTCACTCATTAGGAAGTTAGATCATGTATAACAGTTTTCAAACATAATTCATTTTGTCATGTTTTCCATTGGAATTTTGAAATCACAGCACCTATCTAGTTGTTTGTGAATCAATTCTAATTCTACAATTCCTTTTTTTAAAAAAAAAAAAAAAAAGGTTTTTTACAGCTAAGTTCTTAGTATATAAAACTGCATATAAAATATGCAGGCTGAGTACTTGAGCACATTCCCATTATTGCACAGATGAAATTGCTATCAACTACCACTTTACATCATCAGGGTTTTTATTTACATTCTCACAACAGAGCTGGTCACAAAGTATTGTTCTGATTATAAGTTCATAAGGAATGATATGCAGTTCTGCATTTGGATATGCTGTTAAAGAGATATTAAAGGACTCTCAAAATGTCTTTTCAACAGCAATTAATCTCACTCTTCTTCTATTATTTCCACTTTCTTTTAAGATGAGGTTATCAGACAACACAAATCAGAATAGGTAAATTGCATATTCTGAATTCCCAAGTGGAAGAGAGTCAGACTGGGTAAGAGTAGCCTTGGAAGTAAACGTGACAATGTGTGTTTATGAGATCATGGTATCTTTGAACCCAGTAGAACCCAGAAGAAAACTGCTTATCACAGCATAGAGATACCACTTGCTTAGACACTTTGTATAAGCAGCTGTCCCATTAAGAGTTGTGAGCTGCTGTAGCTGTTCTGTGCCACTCACGTTAGGTCTAGTAAGTTCAAAGTCAGACTATTTTGAACAGGCTATGGGACTGTTGCTGAATTACCACAATTGAAACATATACAAGCTCTTCTGTAGCTACTTATTTTTGAAAAAATAGCAAATCTCCAGGAAAGAAAATACAATTTCAGAGTTGTCACTGTTCATGTAATGACCCATTCGTGGCCTGTAATCCTAAACAATCTGAGGAACTTTCCTAAACAATCTTCAGTTTTGTAGAAACTAGACACATTGGTCACCTGCTGACTGTTGCGTTTTTTTCCAGCTAGTGATCATTACTAGAAGGGGTTTGGAGACACACACTTCCTAACATTAGTACTTAAATATGAAATCACTTGTGACTAAAAACTTACTGGGATATTTAGCTGGTTTTAGTTTATTTTCTTTTTCTTTCCTTTCCAATAGCCAGCGATAGTGACCAAGTGTTAAAACAGCAGTTGTCCTGGCAATTAGATCATCAAACACGTCACCTATAATTCACAATTTTAGCAGTTTAAACAAGTTTAAATTTGTGATATATTAAGTTGTTACGATAAATGACATAAAGTAAAAAAAAAAAAATTAAATGTAGGTCATAACAGAATATACAAAAAAAATGTCTTCCAAATCACCAACTATACAATCATAAGTTGGACAATGACTAGCAAAGCCTCAGTTCAACAAAAAAGTTCTGTGTTTTGGAAGAACACAAAACAAACATTAGTCAATGACATCACACTAAAAATACTTCAGATAAAGATATCAACATTTCTTAGACTCTTTCAGGCAGTAGGAATTTGTGGTTCTCTTTAGAGTTTGAGTGATATAATCTCACAAAGATATCTAAGAATCTACAATCTAAGAATACACATGGGTGAAAAGACTATGCACTATTTAGATTGTAGCTCTGCAGAGGGCACTTTGGGAGCTAGAGGTAATTTAAGCTAGACATGATTCATGAACATCACACAGTTGTAAAAATATGATAAATATTGTTCTGAGAAAGGTAGTATGTCAGTATACACTGCACATTACAGACTGAGTTAGAATACTGAATTATACATGAGTACAGGAACAGAAGAGACTGGAACTTGACTCATCAGAGATCATCTAATGAACAAGACCTGTGAGGAAATGTGGAAGAAGTTGTTAGTTTGGGGTTTTTTTAAGGAACAGAAACTGAGAGAAAACAACAGTCATGATATGTACATTTAAAAAAAAAAAAATCCATGTAAAAATCTACAGAGAGAAGGTAAATCAGTTCTTTTCCACATCACTTGCAAATAAGCCAGAAGGGTTAACTGAGGTAAGGAAGCCTAATTTAAAGAAAACCTGGAGGAATAGTGAAGACAGAGACTACTGGCATGTAGGAACAGTGGACTCTCTCCCCAGGAAAACTTTACCAAGGATCAATTTGGTTAAATCTCTCTAAGTTATTTTCTTCTTGAGCTAAGGACGGACTATGGTGACAAGATCAACGTTACAGGGACAGCAAGCATGTTTGATTCCGGGTGACAGATCAAAGAGAGAGGTAGAGACATCATTTTCTGTAGGTTCCTGGCTCTGTAGCAGGTGTCGCATGCAGGGTTTTGCCTCCATGACCATAGGACCCTGTCTGAGGAATGAGACTGCTGGGGAGAGACAGTTTTATCTGAAAGAGCAGTTCAAGAACATATTTACCAACAGACATATTAGTGAGGAGGACATTAAAAAGGTGACCAGCTCTTTTCATGCTTGAACCTTGAGTACTTTGTGATCCAAACGTTCATGTTAGGAGTAGCCCTATATACTGGTAGCCCCTGCAGTTTGGCGGTCTATACTTCATAATAATTTGCTGTAGGTTTTTAATGTTCAAGAAAGATAACCAGACTGGCAATTTTAATATCGCAACAATGCATGTAGGGTGCGCTTGGTGTGAGAAAGGTCACCTACTCTGAAATGAAATGAACCGGATATAGATGTGTATTTGAGCCTGCATGAAGGGTTAGTGCAATATTTAGCTTTTTCCTATGCTGTGTTCTTCCTGGGAGCACACCTGCATCCAAGTATTTCAGATCTTACTTTACTTTTGGTCTTGAATTTAACATTGAAAATATCGTACAACATGGAATCAACAGTAGAGATATGTATGAGTAAAAATAACCAAGTAATGAGGAAACTTGATTTACTACTGAATGCTAAATTAGACAAATTTAGTTCAGGACTTGAATGCTGTATAATAATTTTATGATACTTCCGCTTTTTGAAATTAAATCTGTTATCAAATATCCAGTTGGTGGGAAAAAAAAGCTCAATGGAACTTACGACAAGTGGGGACATCCTAGGTTATTGAGGCCAGTTCCATAATGCAACTGAGAGACAAAAAAGCTAACCTGGAAGGGAAAGCGTGGAATTCCCTGGTTTGACCTTAACAATCCTTCGACCTGAACAGCACTGCTTGGTTTTCCTTTATTACATTTGCAACTGGAAACAAGGTTTCACTTCAGGAAGAAAGCCTTTGAGAAAAATAATGTGTTCATAACCAAAAGGTATTCCCTGGATGATACTTTTAGCATAACTGTTTAGTAATGTATCCTCTCAAAAATTAAGGATTAATCCTATTTCCAAATATAACAACATGGCTAACAATGCTGGTAAATTATAACATCTGTGAAATGAACACAGGAGTTACAGTTTCCCTCATATTAATCTGCATTATTTGTGCCTTCTACCATCAATTTATTAACTACTAGAGATTATCTACATTTTCTTTGCTAGTTAGGTGGAATAATGGGAAACAGATGATACCAAATACATGCTTTGAAAGCAAGTCTGATATTTGACTTCTCTTGTATTCTGTGCAGGTTGTGCTCTGTATCTTATGTGAGAACTCAATGATATATTAGAATTCATAAATAAATTCTGCAAGGAAGAGGGAAAAGAACTCACTGATCACATTGGGACACTCCATTATTTATCTGCATTTGTTGTTATTTTGCTGACATAAATATCAACTCTATAATTTTTTTTTCTGGTGTTCACAAATGCATCACAGATTGACATTTCATGATGATACTGAAGGTTGTTGAATTTGTTTCCTAAATGAGATAAGGTTGAGGGACTTTAAAGATGACATAAAAATAGGAAGGAAAGATGTAAAATCATCTGTCTTTTCTAACATATACAATTGTTTTAATTTGTTGTTTTGTTTTTATTTGGTAGTTTAAAAAATTACTTTTTAAGAAAATAAAAAATTGGGATTTTTTTGCTTTACTTAAATAAACATCTGTTTAACAGTGTGGCATGTTTTCACAATACATCTTTACAATTTGTATCATGGGAACCTAATTAAAAAAAATAATGCTTTTTCTCCATTTGAATAATCATGCTGAAGTAGCTGAAGTACGTGGAAAGAAACTGAACAGAAGAAGAGAAGAAGAGCATTCATCAGGAACACTTTCATTTTTTATATATGTAATTTTAAAAAATTTTATTAACAATGAAGATATGATCTATTTTGTTCTTCCAATCAAACTGAATGGGCTAATGGTTGTGCAAAGATTAGTGGTGATTTTTGGAATTAACGTAGAACAAAGCTATAGATGTGTGGTAGGTTGACCTTGGCTGGCTGTCAGACCATCACCCAGCCGTTCTCTCTGCCCTCTCACTAGCATGGGAGGAGAAGAAAAGACAAAAAAGCTTACAGGTTGAGATAAAGACAGGGACATCCCTTAGCAGTTATTGTCACAGGTAAAAAAGACTCAAACTGGGAAGAATAATTTAATTAATTGACAGTTAATGTAGGTTTGCGCAGTGAGAAACAAAGACAAATTAGTATGACTCATATGGCATGTGTTTGTGCTCCATACTTTTTTACTGCTGCTCTCCACAGTAGAAAGCACCAGACAATGGCTGAGATATAATTGATGTATTCTCTCTTATATTAACATGTCAAAAGTCAAAAAATATATTGTAAAAATACCAAAGTGACTCTAAAGCAAGCAAAACACTTGGAAATCAGTACATTGTTTGCATACTGCAATGAATGTCTTTTTACTTTCTGGAAGTACTTCCTACTTCATTTATTGCTTAATTCCAGCAATGAAGACATGTATTTGTAATATTGAATAAGCAATGAGTCAAATTTATTTCTTTGTAAATAAAATACAGAGGGTCCGACTTCCAGCTTCCTTTTTAAGGGGAATGTGTTGTAATACCTCTTCGTTTTAATTACAAAACAACATTTGGAATTAAAGTTTCATGTTAATAGCACACATAAAGATGAGGAAAATAACACTTTATCTTGATTCCTTTGCAGGATTTTCAGGCCAGTTCTGTGAAACAGAAATGAATGAGTGTGATTCAACTCCCTGCTTGAATGGTGCTGTCTGTCAGAATGATGTCAACAGCTATGACTGTTTTTGCCCTGAAGGTAAGTTGTTCAAAAGAATTTATTTTTATTATCTTTGACAATTTTCAAAATTGCCTGCAGTCTGAAAAATATCTTCCTGACAGTCTTCAAAAGCATTGTTAAAATTTCCTTTCTATGAAAGTTATTCATTGTTTTCTGAAGTCTCATTTGCATCTTTGTCCACCAAGGTACTCAATAAAACGAGCATGCTCATTAAGAACAGAGACAGATATACTTGTAGGTGCTACTTTTTTCAGATAAAACCTCATGTTTTTAGCAAAGTCTGAAGGAATGGAGGAAACAAACGAGCAGTACATGAAATACATGGGAAATGTAATCAATAAACTTACAAAGAAAATATTTTATTGTGATGTACTAACTTGCAGCTTTATGACTGAGCATAGCAAGCAAATTACAATGTCCATTATGACTGTAATATATCTTCAGTACAAAAGTCTATTAAAACTTTCACAGACAAAAATAATGTGATTTTCAGCACATTTTGTCTGTTCCTTTAAAAATGCACATTGCTCAGTGTTATCAGAAGTGTATGAACAAATGAGTGGTTCCAAGAAAAAAGTAGTTCAAGAAAAACCTAAAATGCTTTAAAACATTTAAAAGTACAGTGACTTTCTGAAATACTTTCACAAATGGGTTTCTTCTGAATATTTGTGTCGTTTTTTAAATTGGATTTTTAGTTAGAAATAAAGGTTTGTACTTTGTTTCTGCATTTCAAATGGTCTTATAGGTGTTTGATTTTAATCTTCAAATGGTAATATTTTGTAAGTATGGACTGAGGGTGAGTTATTTCATAATTTAAAATATTTCAGGTATTCATATATTAATACAAGCACATTCTAGTAGTGATGATGTTCAGAAACTCATCCTAAAAGATGAAATTGATAGAAATAATTCTCATAAGTACAGCCTCTGTCCTTAGCTTAAATTAGAAGCCAAAACAGATATTGGAAGGCAGTTGAAAGTCAAGCTTGGAAAAGATCATTCTGCTGTTTAGTCTGACTGACCAGCTTATACAAAAATAAATCCTACCATCCACATTGATAATTTTGTGGCTTACTTGTTACCTGTGAGACATGAGTCTGATTAAACTTTAAATGCAAATGAGAACTGTTACTGTATTCATTATTAATGAACTAAGGGTAATTCTAAATTTTTATGACTTAGGGATCAGTGGAAATTGGTTCCATGGTCAGTTTGAGAAATTATAGGAATATGCCTTGCACTGAGGGTGCTGATAGCTTAGCATTAGTCATGGTCTTCCTGCAGCCATGGCCTGTGACAGCACTAATGACAGTCATTTTGTAGCATGACCATGAATTAGAATACATTTACAAGAGCATAAAATGTCGGATATTGGAGTGGAATTTCTCCAGCAATTTCAAGTACAGAAAAACACTGTTGGACTTCTGAGTTTGCTAAAAGTCACTATGACACAAGAAACAAATAGAGAAACAGTAGAGAAGTGACTATTTGAGTGTTGATTTTCAAAACTATAATCAGATGTCCAAATCCCAGCACCATTTGTCTTTGTCTACAACGTTCTCAAAACAGAAGAAGACATATAGATTCTTAAGTCTCTGCTAAACAAAAAGTTCAACTAGATTAATGAAAATACAGAATCTTAAATTTATTTCAATTATTAGCTCCTTTTAAAGTATATTTGATGGTCAAATGTATTTTCTTACTAATAACAGAGCAGAAAAATCTTTTAGAAAGATTTTTCAATAAGAATCATAGAATCATAGAATGGCCTGGGTTGAAAAGGACCTCAAAGATGATGAGCAGGCTGCCCAGGGCCCCATCCAGC
>NW_010111955.1:0-20120 GCF_000699245.1 Pterocles gutturalis
GGTCCTCCTTCTTGCCCTTCTTAAAGACTTCAATGGACTTCCTTCAACCAGACTGAGTGTCCCTTACTGCTGACCTACACAAAAGGTGAACACAGACACTGCCTCTCATTGGCCTCTTACTCAACTCTTCATATCTCCCTTTGTGTCTGTTTTTAGTGTTTATACTTACTGCCTTATTTTCTTGTGCTTTTTTTTTTTTTTTTTTTTGCTTGCCGCCTTTACAGTTTGCTTATTTTCTGGGAATGGTCTGGATGAGAGTAGTCAGTGGGTCTGCATAGCCCCCTGTATCCCATGTGTTGTAGCTTTGACTATCTGAAACCAGGAGATGATCCAGAGTGTAGAAGTTGTCCCAGTATTTATTAAGAGAAGAAGGGCAGGGCTATAACCCCTCAGATAAATATGTACCTGGTACTTACCAATACAAAAGCTCGGTATGTTTCACACCGATACCCAACAAATCCATGGGGAGTGATAATACTCTCAACATAATATCGGAGACCTCTTTTATGTCCACATCCAATAGATCTATATGCTAGGAAAAAGTCCAGGTAAAAAAGATTAATGCTATACATTGACATAAAGTCCATGTCAAAACAACACTGGGTGGTCTTTTTTCCTCAAAAACATTTGTACATACAGTGAAGTTTCAGATAAAAAAAAATTAAAAAGATGTTTAAAGTGTGAATTATCTGGTATTATAGCAAAAAGTGTACTTATGGCTACATATATTTTTTCAGTGGGGAAGAGCTAGGTTCTAATCTGTTTTTCCCTGTGCTCATGCTGAAGTTAACAGAGGTGGAGATGTGCCAAGGCAGATCTGGTGCATTCTCCTATTCTACAATTTGTACCTAATGGCTTTTACTTTCGTAAGTCTTCCTCAGTTCTTATATTAGAGTATTCCTTTGATATTTCGAAGACTGAAATAATTCATAACTACAGTGTTTGTAAAGCATATAGTAGTTACTATGAAGTAGTTTTCATTTGCTTACCATTATCACAACATGGTATTTTGTAAAACCACAGTTTCCACTCATTTGTAGAATCAAAGGTAATTGTAGTAATTATTTTAACTTTGGTGGCTTTAAGTGTTTCTAAGCTCTAGAAAATGTGCGGTCATTTGACAGTGGTGATTCTGTGAAATGCTCTGAAAAGGAAGATGTTTGGCAGTGTGTCCTTGATTTTGTCAGAATTATTTGAAACAAGCACCATTTTGTATCAGAGTGAAATTTATAAGCAGTTAGTGCAAGAAAGAAGAAAGTGCCATTTGTGTTATATTTACAGTTCCCTTCTAACAGGTATTGTCTTAGTGGGCTCTGAAGTCTCTCCTTTACCAAAGCACAATATACCAGAGTTAGGTTCTAAGCAGTTAGGCTCTGCTCTATTTCAGCATGTGTTGGGGCTCACCTCATCACAGGGTGAAGTCTTGGAGGCATTGAAGTAGTTGCAAACTGGCACAGCTTATTGTGAAATCAGAATTTCACCCACTGAAATTTTTTATGCATCTTAAAGACAGACCAGCTGGTATTGACCAGTGGGTACACATTGTTCTTTACACAAGGAAAGAAAAAAAAACACACAAAAAATCCTTTGAAAAGTACTTTTTGTCTGTTTTTTTTTTGAAAATAATCTGCATCATCAAGGCTTCCTGAGTATGTTTTCTTTATATTTCCTTCTTCAAATATAATTCAAAAGGGTCTGTGGTTTTAACTTTGAAAATCTCAGCTCTTACAGCTGGCTTACTTTGTGCTAGTGCTAAATTCACTTAAAATTTACACAATGGGAACATAATACTCCTTGCCCCACTGCATCAGAAGCTGTAGAAAGAAGTTACTTAACATGATTTCTAAAGCACTTCAAAGATAAAAGCACTACATAAATGTAAATATAATTAAACAAAAGAGAAATGCACAAAGCAAGGTTTAAACAAGAGGCAGGAGTTAAGACTGTCTCTATTTTTAGTAGCTGCATGAACAATGAACTCCACATGCTCACGTTCGATAGAGCTGAGCTTCTCCTTCACCACGAAACATTGAAAACAGCCTTGTGAAGTGACTGTGGAAAACATGTAATTGTTTTTGCTGAAAATGCAGACATTCTTATGCAGTCTGTTTGGAAAGTGTTTTGGTTCCAAGTGACTTGTGCTCAGCCAGTTTTCAGTCCTCTTTATTACTCAGTTCTCCAGCCAGTTCTAAGACAGAGCATTTTTGAGGGCCAATTACTTAACCACTGGTAGGGATTTCAAACCATTTACCTGCAGATAACAGATTATGTTATTTCTGTAGGTTAGGATCAGCAAACAGGATTTTGGGGATCTACTGTGCTAGATCCCAGGGTAATTCTGATTAACCACCCAGCCTTCTTTGAAGAACGTGAAGTATCAACAGAGCAGTTGTTTTATTATCTTCTACGTTTTTAACCTTGTGCCAATTGTGTAACCAATTCTCTTTGAAGACACTAAAGCTGTTAACAGCTTGGATGAGTATGTCTAACCCCAGTAATACCAGGACTGAAGTCTTTCTAGGGAGAAAGGAACCTCAGATTGTAATGTACTAATTTTTGAATTATCCTTGAACGAAATTTTACCGGTCCTTCAGTGTGGAATTCCCACTGAGGTCAGTCTGTCAGCACAGTGGCCGGCTCTTGCAACAGGTTGTGATGAACAAGTCTGCATACTTTAACTGACATTTCCATCTGTAATTTGCCTTGGATAGTATATAAGAAAATTGGAGGGTATTTCACAGGTAGCTTTAAATCTGCCATCTTTGAGCATTCTCTCCCTACTCCAGATCTGAGCTGTGTAGGTAACGTATACATTCAAAAGGCTTTACCTTAGCCTAGCCTTTATTTCTAACTGTAGCTTATAATGAGGTATTTGTTCTTCAAAATATATTTACCTTTCATAAGGTCATTGATATTCCGAGTTGCAGCAGGTACACGAAGCTGCCTGCATCCTGGCATCCTCTTCCCACCATTTGGGTAAAAATCCAGGTGGCCACAAGTTTGAAGAATCCCTGGAGCTGAAATGTGCAATGAAGAGAGGCTGATCACTCCTAGGTAAACTATGGACAACCTCTGTGTTGGTGTCAGCCTTTGTTTGAAAACTTACCAAAGTCAAAGAAAAGATGGCCAGCGTGGGTATGAATTATATCAACGAATTTTGCATCTGAAGGATCCAGCCTAACCGTTGTGGGAGTGTACTCAAAAAGGGGACCAGCTGGATCCAAACCTAAATAAACACAGATACATCTGTTTGAGTAAATAATACTACATGTCATCACATACCATGTGATAAAATGGAAAAAATGGATAAAAATCCATTTTGTGGTCCACAGCCAGCAAAACAAGCAGTGTTTTAACAAAAAGGTGGCTGACGGCATTGCAGCACAGTAAAATGCTAATAGGTGTCTGGCTTACTTTTGGGGAATAATGTTATAAGAAGAGGTTTGGGGGTTTGGGTTTTTTTTGCATATTAGTGAAAAATATCAAATCTTGGTACATTACTCTGAGCATGTAGATTTGTTTGAGAATTCATATTCAGTCAAAAATCTATTTTTATTTCCAAAAGAGCTTGGTTGAAAAAGTTACCCCTTCACTTCCATGTCAGTGAGCTCTCTTTGGGGCTAAAGCAACACAGTTCTGGTCCCAGTTTCCCTGAATTGCTTATGGTGTGACTCCTTACTCTGTACACAGCTTAGTCAAAGCAATGCCTATGCAGAGAAAAGAACTGACTGAAGGAGAAAGGAAAGCAGAAAACAGTGAGCCTTTAAAAAAGTGATGTGTGAGTGTGTCGTGGTACCGTGTCTCTCTGTGCAGCTATGCAACTAACAGGTTTCATCCTCAGGGTGTGCATGGCTATTTACTATCTCATCCTGAAATATTAGATCTAGGGTTTTTAATTTTTCATTTCAGATTTTCAATCTCTTGAACTCATGGAAAGTCGTGTTAGAGTGGGCTTTTAAAATAAAATATGACAATGAGTTGCTAGCGTTTTACAAGACTGTTATTCCACATGTAAAACAGTATTTTGTTCCTGTTCTTTCATATAATTCAAAATCGTAACCAGGTGCTCCCTGGGACTTGTTGTGACTTGGGAAATGTTACCTCTATTTAGCCACAGTCAGGACAGTTGAGCCTTTATGATCTGTTGCAGTCGAGCCTTTCTCAAAGCTGTGAACAATGACATGTGAAATGCATGGCATGGTACAGGACATGGCTGTGTTTGTGTGTCGTCATGCTGGCTGTATACTGTTAATTACGACAAACCAGCACATTGCAATCTGTATTGCATTCTTATAAGGCATCAGTGACTCTCCAGTCCTCTTGAGTTGCATGAAAATATAAAGCTTCATCAGCTGAAATAGCTTCAGTACCTGTTATTCTTCCAATGCCAGGTTTCCTTCTCCCTGCCTCCCCTGCAGCGTGTGCTCCGAGACTATGGCCGATGAAATGAATGTCGGCAGGAGAGGAGCCATAGTCTTTCTGTGAAGACGTAAGGAAAGGAAAAAACACGTGTGTTAAGGGGGGATACAAGCCTGTGGCACTGCCTCATGGCCCTGTGCTGTGCCAGGAGATGGCCAGACCGGTGGGTGATGTAGGGGAATATCTTGAGTGGGAAGTTACTGCTGTGGTTGGTGGGATTGGTATAAAGAGAAGCAGTTCCCGACTCATCCCATCCCCTTAGATCACACCACTGGAAGGGAGTAATGTCAGTCAGGAGCTGGTCCTTATGATAGAAAAGGACCCACAGAGGGATGTTTTAACCATGCTGGTCCTCTGTTACTACTCTTCACCCTGCTGATTTTGCTAGACAGCCTGTAGTCTGATGTCTCATCCAGTAAAAAGCCCATCATGAGCAAAACTTTCAAAAACTATTGCCTGTAAGCCTTTAGGGACTTGCTTACCCACGGTCTGACACTAAAGGAGGTATTTCAATTTGTGCAGCATTAGAGACTTTTAATAAGACATTCAGCTGTGTTATTGAGTATCTCTGTAGTTTCTGGCTCTATTGCACAAAACTCAAAGGTGTGCCATCCTGAACACAGCCTTTACCATGCAGAGGATGTGCCAGCAGTCACGTTCCATAGATACTTTTACCTCAAGAAGGTTCACCAGATAGACCAGCTCAGCCCCCACAATGCGGACGTTGTTAACGGCTTCGGTGTACAAACCGCTAGAGCCGCCTCTCCAGTCGGTCAAAATGCAGTTCACGTCTTCAGTGTGAAACATGAACTGGTGGAAAACAGAACAGAAGGAAATTGGCATTAATTACAACTGGAGCAGAGTATATACAAACAATATTTTCTTCTGCTATAGCTGGGGATTCACTTTGTGTAACTGGTAAAGACAGTATATTATTTCTTTATTATATTTACTATTTATTTAGTATATTAATTCCCACTAATACTGAAGAATCAACACAAGGAGGCAGAGTGGAGGCAGTGATTTGAACACTATGTAAAGACACATGGAAGCTTACTTCCATTCTGTTTTCCATTCCAGATGCCTTGGTTAACTTTAGGGTATCAACTTCTCTTGATGGCAGTATCCCAGTTAGAAAAAGAGGATAGCATTACTTCTTTTTTATTGTCCAAACTTTATGCTTCAAAATTTATATGCTTGGATCATCTAAAAGGATTTACAAATTTGTCTTCATGTGCTTGAATTGTTCAGCCCCAAAGTTCATGTATTTTAACCAAAATATTCTAATTGCAAATTTCTGGCAATGGAACATTCTGATTTTTCATTCTGAAACAATTTCATTTTTGAAATGCCCCAAAATAAAATAAAACCAATCTGCTGAACAAAGCATTTTGTTTTTATTAAATCAAATGCTTCACTCAAACTGTAATGTTTATTTTTGACCTTTTGTTGAGGTGAGAAAAGTGACTTTTTTTCCCCTTTATTATTGGCAAGGAATTGAAAAATCAATCAATTATAGCTTTCCCTGTGGAGGTGAATGCATCAGAAGGGCATTTACCAGAAGGCTGAAGTGTGCTATACTCATAGCTAGGTACAAGAGGATGGTCATGTGGAACTGATATTTATCCTGAGTTCTTTTTTCCCTCATATATTCCCTGCATTAACACAAGAACAGAGGTGTAAATTTTATGTGGGAATTTTATGCCAGTTAATGAGGGGGATGTAGATATTTGCACTTTCAAACACAGATAGAATGTCAATAGTCATACCATACCCTGCATATATTTGTCATCCAGGGGAAGTCTGCTCCAACAAGGTGGCCATGTATAATGAAGTGAGTTTTCCTGTCTGTTCGGAAATTTGAAGCTTTGATAGTTGAAGAATTTGAGGCAGAAATTATCTGTGTCAAAAAAAACAACAACCAACAACCAACAACACAAAAAGGATGTGGCTGCTCTGTCCCAGTCACCATTTTGATACAGGGCAGAGCACCCCAATGGCTAAGGCATTGTTCTGGACTCTGAAGAGATGGATTTTGTTTCTCACTCTTAAACTGCCTTGCTGGAGGTTATCAATTAATTGCTTCAACACATTGTTCAATTCCTCTAGTTAATTAAACTAATGATACTGGTGGTTTTTTTTGCACAATGCTTTAAGATGTACTGGTACAATGTGCCATGTAAATACAAGATTTTATCAACTTGGCCATGGAAATACAAAGATAGTATCTTCTTCAAGGTATTATGTGGTTGACTTTCAATCTATATATATTTTTCTTTCTTTTTTTCTTTCGAGATAAGACCTTCATCGCTAAGCTTGTTTATATTTTATCCTAAAGATGTTCCAGACAGCATGAGAAAGCCCACCAGCCTTACAACATCCGAGGCTGTAGGCTGTAGGCATTTGGGGGTTTACTGAGAAGGCAGGCATTACTTTCTTTAAAAAAAAAAAAAAATCTGTGTTGTTATAAAACTTGTCCCTGACTTATTTTTTTGTTAGCTTTGTTATTTTTTGAGCTTCCTTTTGCTGCCACTAGTTTGCAGATGTTGTGGAGATCCGCACATTTTTACTTTTTTTCCTCCATACAGCTCCGGAGTCTGCTGTGTCTATGCTTCTCTGCCTGATGTGTTTTCATGAGGGATAACGTGGTTCAGACCTCTGTAACAGAAACCTCCAAGCTCTCTATATGCTGTATCATACCAAGTTTTTTTTCTTTAGCTCTTTAGTCTTCATTTCCCCTCAACCCTCTTCTTGAAAAAAAAAGTTTCATATTTGTTTACTTTCTTTATCCATCCCCATTTCATTCTCTTTTTGTTTTTTTCCTTCTTTTTCCACATACGGTTTAATTCTCTCCTTCATTTTTTCTTTAGTCTCCTGTTTTCCTTTCTAAGCTTTCCTTTAATTTTTCATCCTATTTTCCTTCCCCTCTCTGGTGAACACAGATACTTTCTCTTCTTATCTTCTCTCTTAACTATCTCTCTGCTCTTATGGCTCAGTGAGCAGAACCTCTGAGAGCAGTCATGTGTAGTTCAGAGGATCTAGTAATCATGAGTATGAACCACATCCCTGAGTCGTGTGTAAGGGTTTGAAATGGCCTGAAACGGCCTGAAACATGTTTTTAATCTGAAGACACACAGGAGACAAAATTTAGCTTTTCTTTTGTACTGCCTTCCCTACCTCTGGCTTTATAATGCTAAACCTGAAACTGAATTTCTTCCATTAGCTTACTGTAGAGAAGTATATAAAATATATCGAAAATATCTCTGACGACTTGTGTTAGAAGGCTGCCATTAATATGTTGTAAATATACCTGGCTCATCAGAGAGCTGAAATGAGGAAAAATAAATGAGATGGAAGAAAATTAGGATGGACTGTTCATGGACTGTGTAATTGGGGCTTTTTCAGGGAGACTTATGAGCAAAAATATGGGAGAAAAGAAACTGCATAATTTGTGAAATATGTAGTATACTATCAGTTATTAAAAAAAAAAAAAGCAGTTTCTTACTTGATATTTCTTGATGTTGTCTCTAGTGTAAAGGAAGAAATTGGTATTCACATCTTCTGGAGAGCTGGGCAAGCCTGCCAGTTCTCTCCCTGGTATCCCAGCCCAAGGGGGGTTATCTGTAAAGCACCCAAGCCTTTTGTAGCAAACTTCCCTTCCTGGGATAAGCAAAGAAAAATGTTAGTGTTCTGGGAATGTAGCAGGTTAGGCTGCCACCACTTTACAAAAGATGGCAGGATAGTGTTTATACCAGGGAAGTGGAAAATGGCTGTGTTCATTTTTCATTAAGGGGCTCAGCTGTGCTCCTGTGCCTTATGTATTAGCAGGGACTTGAACTTCAAGACCAATTCCTGTTGCAAACATAGTGTAGAGCTCCATTTGGTGAACTCATGACTTATTTTGTGAAACATATTTTTGACACAGCCATCGGAAAAAGACAATAAAATCTTGACCCTTTATGGATCCAGAGAACAAACCAGCTTTTGCTGTCAGTGCAGAGCAGTCCTTCAAATTAGTGCTAATGCCCCAGGGATTATCTAAATCTCTATTTCTTGTGCAACAATTCATGAAGGAAGTAAGAAGAAACCAAAACATTAAAATAGATACCTCTGGTTGCTCCACAATGTATGTTAAACATCTTCCTTATATTTTTATCACCATAAAATTTTAGTGGAAGCAATAAAGCAGAATTTGAGTGGAAGAATAAAGAGAATCACAGCCTCAGGAAGTCTGGTGTGTGCCTGAAGAACTAGAGTTTCCCAATTTCTTTTGTTGCTTTAGTTCAGTAATGATGCAAATATAACATAAGGGTGTTGCCATTAAATGTCATCCTTACCCACTATTATAGCACAACAGTTGTGAAATAGCAACTTTTGTTGCTATTAAAAAGAATGAAAAGAACGAGAAACTATTGTTAGCTAGGACAGGTAACAGATTAATACTACATCAGACCGTGACTTACTCTATTCGCTACTCTCTATGAAACACGGGGGCAGAGTGATATATACTGGAAATACATCTAGAGAAAGAGAAGATTTAATTGTGGAGCTGCAGCTAGACACTCCACAAGTGATCCAGTAATTTTCACGGGGGTCTTTCCTCTGGTGCCAATTAACTTTTAGACTGTGTGTTTTTATTTCTCTCCGTTCTTTCTGTGTGTCTGTCCCTGTTGAACTATTCTTTCCTATTGGTAAAGGAAAGTCCTTTGGACCAGGACTATTTTCTTGTTTGCATAGCACTGTGAATAATAAGTGCCTAGGCTGGCATTGTAAATGTTGTAGTTTTCAAAAATGCTGGTGTGGGTTGAAGGTAGGAGAGACTGTTCTGGAATAATTTTAGTATCAATTAATATATAAAAATACCTTTCTAACTCTTGTTCTGTTTGCTAGCTGCAAAAACTTTTACAGAATGAAAAAGCAATAGGTTAAATGAGGGGAAGACATGATGTAACTCAATGTTCCTGATGAAGAAGTCTGTTAAATCAATTTCAAAGCACATCCTTTTTCTAAAATACAGTTATTCTGATGTAAGCTGCACACAAAAATTTTTGCTGTCTATAGATTTTGTCAACTATGTGTCTTACCTCTGGCCGCATCAAGAAGAAAAAGAGTAGTGATCCACACTGCAAACATCTAAAGCAAATAAGAACACAATTTAAAACTAATTAAAAATAGAATCTTGAATTCACCTAAGGGATTCCTTGACCCATCAGAAAAAGTCATAGTGACCGTAGGAGTACTTCAGGCATTTAATGGGTTGGATCCAAAAGAATGAATACTTCCTTAAAGATAGCAAGGTTTCAAGAAAGTACCTTTGGGATTCTTTCTGTTTGCCATGGGGATTTTGCATATGCAGGATACACTCTAAGCATCTCTGAAGGTTTTTCTACCTGACCATGTTAAACAGAAGCTTCTCCTTTTTTTTTTTTTTTTTTATTTTTTTCTTAAAGCATTTGCAACCACATTTTTTTGACAGAGAGATGTTTCTCCTAGCATTTAGTATAAAAGTTACTCATAGAACTGCTATTCAGTGATTGCATTTAAAAGAACACAGGAACAAACTTAAATTCATTTTCTAAATCATATAGATAGTCTTGAAAACTCATTTTGATCATTGCCATCATCCATGTACACTTATCAGCCCTGATCTGTTTGATCACTTAATCACCAGCTGATAGGTAACATCAGAGTAAATCGAACTAGTCTTTTACTTCGAGGTGAAGTAGCAAAAGCCTTTTAAGTGTAGTCTTACTACTGCCACTAGTAACTTGTCTCTAAAGGAAGGAATATCATTCTTAGCAAACTCTAATATCAAGCCCTGCACAGGCAGAGTCCTGCATCCCCTTCCTGCCCTTCCCACCCCCCGTCCCCCCAGTCCCCTGAGGTCAGTAACCCGCTGTTAGGAGCAAAGAGTTCACTCCATCAAACCCACTTCAAGCATGCCCTGCTTCCATCTCCTCCAGCCACACACCAAAGACATCATACCTTATCACAGTGCACCTAATTTAAGTTCCTTAGATGCTCGTGTCTCCCATGCGTCCCACTTTACCTTGGCAAAGCCCAGAGCAAGTTCTTTGGTCCACCTCTCAGCTGATCACAGCAAGCCTTGCATGAACCCTTTGAGGAGGCTGGAAGGAAGCAGGAGAGCACTGCGCCTGCACAATGAGGGCACGCAGCAGAGGAATGCTTACGCTGCTGATGCTGCACAGGGCTTGGGTTCCCAGCTCTGGCTGCGACACTGTTGGGAAGTGCCAAGAGACATCTCCTAGTGTCAGGCATGCTTCATCTGAGATAACGCGAACCAGTTGAGACCAGTTGGTTCGTGACTCCACCTGTTTAATGTAAAGTTTCAAATAGCGTGTTATTGTCATTCATCGGTAATTGTTTTCAAAGCTAAAAAGTACTGGGAAGTGTGATGTAAACATGAACAAAAACACAGCCTTTCAGGGTCAGGAACAGGACTCTTCCAATCGGCTGGGCTGATTGTCTTGGGGTGATGCTGAGTTGGGATTCAAGTGACTTAGCATCGCATGGGAAGGCTGTAGCAGAGCCCTGATCTTTTGGGTCCTACTCCAGAGTTTTAAGAGCAAACCCATCCTTCCTGGAGCTGATCCCTGCCTTAAGTAATTTACAGTCTTAAGCAAAATTTTCAAATTTGTATTAGATAGTTAAGTCATAGAGTAATTTAGGTTGGAAAAGACCTTTAAGATCATAGAGTCCAAAAAGTCTACCATGACAACAAGACACAAACAAGGTGTTATGGGATCAGCTGGCATGTGTGCTTGCAAGGTTTAAGCTGTTACCTGAGAAAAGGCAGAAAGAAGAGAGAAGGATGAAAAATGGTAAAAAAATTGCATTGCTCAGTCTGTCATCAGTTATTTGTTCATCTTGTAGTTCTCTCTTCTATAATTTTGCTAGTGGATGAATTACCTGACTTTTCTTTGGAAAGATGACAGAAATGCTTTTAAACATGGGAGAACAGTTCCTTGAGCAGATTGTCACCGCATCTGATCACCATGAATCTTCATAATTAAGTTGTATTAATTGCAGTAATTTTAGTTTTCAGTGTTTCAAAAATGATGTCTTTTCACATGGTACTATATTGTTGTCATACTATTATGTTAACATTTCCAGTCAGGCTTTCCTAGAAATATTTGTTCCTGTATGTGGGTCTTTTACAACTTAAATTATTCTATGATTCTATGTAGGAGCATATGAGAAGCTCTCATCTCAACATTTTAGTGTTAAACATTTTAAGTATATTCGGTGACTATTGACACCTCCTGAGCCAAGGGTGTGCAGAAAGTGGAGACTCCCTTTTGGTATAATCCTTTCTGCTGACTGATGACATATCTAGCACATACAAGTATGAACTGGGTTGAAGTGATTCTTAAGAGCGCTAGGTACAAAAACATTTTCATGCTTGTTTTTTTCTCTTAGCCTTGAAAGGTTGATTTCTTCAGATGCAGATTGTACATGCAAATGGATCCTCCATCTCTGTGCTTTGTAAACCTAGCAGAAAATTAAGAAGAAATGTTAGTATGTAGCTCAGGGAGTTTGTTCTTTTCATCTCTTCAGGACCTAGTCCAGTAAAGTTTTCAATTATTCACATTAACATTCATTTGAGTTATCTTCTGCTCACATAATTAACTACTGATTTAGGGCACAAATTGATCACATAACCAGCCACCAACAGAATTTAGCAAACAAAAATCCTGACCAGGTGTTTGGAAGAAATGATTAAGAGAAGTACACACAAAAAACCATCTGCTTCCAAGTTATCCTAGGTCATGCTGGCCAAAACTGGCTTCAGGGATACAGGTTACAGGTGCTCAGAGCTGGGATACTACAGTGTACGGTGTACTTGGATCTGGTGATGAGGTGCTCAGATCTGTAATACAGTATCACATGCAAAGGGAGTGAATGCTTGCTTTTTTTAATATCTCTAAGAATTTATAGACAAACTCAGAAAGGCTGATTCATTGGATTTTAAGGGCCCCACAGAAAACTATCTACATTACCTGCTTCTATTTTAATTTTGTTATATATAATATTGTACCAAAGCCTCACTTCATTCTATCCTCACAATTTTTTCCCACTTCAGAAGGAGAGTTTACTGCAGAACAGGTCACTCGAACTTTTAGATCAATCTAGTTTATGCAATAAATTATTCTCATTAATTTGAATTCATAGATTTTACCTATTTAGAGTATTTTTGTGCTTAGGCTCTCTGGGGAGCTCAAGAAATCAGAATTATCCATTACATCAAGAAGCCTTTCTGGAACCTGGTATTGGGACGATAGTCCCAAACCAGACCTAAACCCTCTGCTGCAACATGGACTTCAACAGCAGTCTGGTGGTGAAGATTTCAGATCACTTACAAGATTCAGTGATGTTGTCAAGTTAAAATTAGAACAACAACATATTTAAGGGCTTTTGATTTTACTTCTGATGAGACCATCATCATCTCACATCCTAGATGCAAACGTGTACTATGCTACTGTTATAAATAATCATTCCAGCTACTATGGAGCATCAATTGGAGCTTACCTTCTCTAGGCTTTTCTCAGAACACATGAAATTATTATTTAGAGCAGTCAGTGAGGTAGCACAGATCTCCTCCAGTGTTTAAGACAAGGTTATCAGGAGAGCGAGGCATCTTCATCCTTGTAACAAATTACTCAGAGGCTTTACTCCAGCAGACAAGCATGAAATGCATTTTCTATGCTAGTTTACTAATACCAGGAAAGCTTGTAGCTCAGCAACATTTTTAGATGTCAGCATTTCTGTGTCGGCTTCTAGAAAACTTCTCACTTTTGTTGGGTTAACTACTTCAGTATTATTTGGGACCCATGCAGGAAGCAGCAAGTCACAAAGTGCTGACTCTCCATCCCTTAGGAGTTCTTGAGCATTTCTCTTCCATGCACTTGTCCAAGCTGTCCCTGAACTCATGCACACTTCCAGCACGCCCAGCATCCTGTGTCAAGCAGCTGCACATGATCATGATGCAACTGTGAGAGGGATCATCTCCTTTTGTTTGTTTTGAGGTGTGCAACTGCCAGCTTCATTTCACACCCTCTGTTACTAGTGTGGAAAAAAATGAACAAGTCATTTTGCATTTGCCTTCTCCATGATCCTCTTCATTTTATAGACCACATTCACACCCCTATCTCTTTTCCAGACAGACTTCTGTTTTTCCCTTATATGCCAGAGGAGGTGGGAAAATGACTGATTATTCCATTTGTCTGGTGTAGGTGAACAAAAGTATTTTCCTTTTATTACCAAAGCCTGTAAGGAAAACTGTCCTGGAGTCTTGTCAATGAATGTGTGTGTTGTTGAGGGAACAAGTAGCCAAAGGTGGAAGAAGGTTCTTTCTGCAACTCAAGCACAGCTTTGTGCAGTCTCTCCTAAAAGCTCCCTTCTATAGCAACATCTAAACGACAGTAACTTATGTGATGAGGTGCAGTGTGTATAATAGGTTATGATAAAAATAGGACTAATAGGGATAATTGCTTTAAATCACTGTGCAGAGCTGTTTATGCTTTTTTCCCCCTTTTTGTTCTTTAATTGTAACTGCACCCACTTGTCATGTCTCAACCTGGAGAGTAAACTTTCTGGTCGGGGCCCTACCTACCTACCTACCTACCTCTGCACATTGTGGGGTGCGTAATTCGGTTTTGGGTAGCATATGAATAATTTTTCTTATAAAGGGTAACACTAATGTAAAGGTCACCTTTTCCAGCACATCAGTTTTAGGGCCCTCCCTAAGCAAGTAATACTTTTGAATAAAAAAGCCTTGAATACCAGCAAGTATTTTTCTATTCTTTCTAGTCTGCTTGGCTGCTGAAATAGATATGAAGGGATCATTATTCTTTTTATCCTTCATTATGATCCAGCTTCTAATACTTTTATTGATGCTAATCCCAATGGAATCACTCACAGAATAAAACACTTCTTAGCTAGAGAGAGAGAACCAAATGTTAAGTTCCACTTGCTTTATATTTTAATACCATTTAAACTAAACAGCTGTTGCGTGACTTATTTGTATGTCCTATGGAAGTCCTTGTTTTTATCTTGTGCTTCTTGAGGTGGTCCTGGAGATCTCATGAGATTTGGTCTGTAATGCTCCTGACTACATTTTGTCCCAGTAATTAAAATAGAGTGAAGAAGCTGTTTAAAAGCATTGGCTCCTATCTGCTCTCCTCATAGCAGTATGAATTTTCAAGGATGTGAGTGTGTAATTAGCCATCCTTGATTCACTGCTTACCTCTCTGATGACCAGCCTTCTGGCTCAGTTAACTGTAACACTTACTGGCACTGCTGAGAAAATGGGTGAGGAATGATTAAACTTCCCTAGCAATACTGCAGGAAACATTCCCCTGAGCTTCCTCTGGCCTTCGGCTGTCTGAGTCAAGAAGTGCTGTCTAGTCTGGTCTGTTCTGGTCATTTCTCACATATCGGAGTTTGCATGAAACATCCCATCACCATACTACAGTTATTTAATTCAGTGTCAGTTTAGAGCTCCTAGAAAACTGGAGTTCCATATCCTGTCAATGTAACAGAGCAAAGATGGGCATCCTCTTTCGTCTCTAGTACTGTTTGACTTTCATTTAGCAAAATTCATTAACATCAATTTTAGATTGGAAAAAAATGGAGAAAAAAAATGTATTTGCACAGGGCTTCAGTTTAGATAAAATATCCCCCTCCCTGGAACATTTTAGTGAAGAAAAGAATTCAAGCAGTGTTAGTGAGTTCAGTCTTTCGAGCTTGAAGACATGTATTTTCTTATTTTCACATAATAATGATGCAATTGCTGATAATCATCTGACTAGTAATAGATTTTGCTTGTGTCTACAACAGCTACCTGCAGATTGTAAGAGTCTAGGCTACATATCTGGAATAGATACAGTAGGTCAGAGTCGCTGACTGGATTCAACAGAGTTAGACTGATTTACACCAGATAAGACCTTAAATTTGTGTCTTAATAAACAAAATAAATTTAGTCCTGCATTTATGTCTTAGTTTGTGTCAAGCAGAACTCCAAGTGAGTCAGCTTTTCACCACTACTGTGGTATAACTCTTGTGCTTGACGCACATTGTGAGGACAGTACTGAATTTAAAAGTACAAAATAGGGAACTGAAGAATGTGATATAATTCGGAAATTTTAAATCGCATTCAGCAAGGTATTTTAAGGCCTATGGGCACTATGTGAGGTGATCTGAATTTCCAGATGTAAATTAGTTAAACACAGTGCAAAAAAATGAAAGAGATAAGCAAACCTTTGGACTTCTTCCTAACCAATTGCCATTTCTTTCTTTCATTCATCTACCATCTAGCATGGACTTTTGCACTTTTGAAAAGTTAGAAATTATTTTAAGGAAAGACAATTAAATACCATATAAAATGGGTTTCACACATTTATGGGAAAGCATGGAATAAAGTTTCTAATCATAGCTGTTTCCCACAGCCTTGTAGAAGGTTGTGGTAAATGAATTGTAATTATCATGATGAATTTTGTTATATGGTTTAAAGATTTCATGAAGTGGTGGGATAGAAGTTCTATCTGAAGGGCTTTGATTTTGTATTCCTGAATTTTTGATTGTATTAATTAAAGCTGATGGTTATGAATGAAATAGGAAAGCATACTTTATGAGATAATTGAGACAAATCCCTATCTGGTAGCATAATTACTGAAACGTTATGCCTTTAGAAGCACTATATTTTTTTTTAGTTGTTTCTGTCTGAAATGAAAGAAGACATTTTACATTAAACAAGTAACATCAGCTTATGGGATGGCTGAACTATTTTCTATATGTTGATAAAATAATTTTATGTAATTGTTTCTGAAAGATAAGACAGAGACATTCTACATATTCTAGTCCCTCACCAGATGTCCTCTGTATTTTGAATCTTAATATATCCATATATCTCATTTCTCTCAAACCATTAAATGACTGTAATTGTTGGAGCAGAACGCTCCAATGTCTAAAAATGGATTGTAAAGTCAATAGAATGATGTTAATTTATCCAAGCTGTTAGCTGCTCTTAAACAGCTAATAAAATAATTAAGTGGTTCCGTATTGGGCCTTTGATGCAATATGTTGTCTGGTTTGTCTGGGCTTGGTTGCTTCTTTGCAAGAGCAGGTTCCCTTCCGTCGCACTTCCTTTGACTTCAGTCGAGTACAGGAAGTTTACATCAAGGTGCTGCTATGTTTGTGTCACTGTTTTTCAGTGTTTAACTTGTGGTGTGGCAACACATGATGATTTAATGAAGTTACGTGTTGTTTTTGTAGCATCCTCTACGCTTGCAGCCTGCGCCGCGGGTTTGTGTTTGTCCTTGATTTTTGTCTTGTCTGGAGAAGCAGCTTGAATCTGGAGCTGTGCACCTAAGGCACGTGATCATCTGCAGATTTCTTCCTCAGAAGGACCCCTGGGAGGGGCTGACAGAAGGACACACAGCACATGGATGGTTCCCGAGGTCTGCTTGGTGCCTCTCACCGGCTTTGCCACTCCCTGTACAAAGGGGCGACTTACCCAGTGAATGACCTTTTGTCATATTTGCTTATGTTATAAGACTGCCTGTAAACAGGAAGGCTTCTTTATTTTGCTTTTGAATACTGCTGTTTCTTCAGTCAGTTTGGCTTTTTAGTATACTTTCAGAACGCTGTCAGAATTTTAATAATTTGTGGGCCACTGTTGGAATTAAATCAGATTTTAATGCATAACTACCTCTGCCCTCTGCTTTTTTTGGAAGGTCTCTCAATATTCATTTGAGACGTGCCAGCCAATACAGGGTAGACTATGAAGAAAAGTAAATAATTTATAGCATCCTTCTGTAAATGATGTAACAAAAAAGCTAGAAGATGGCATCCATTTATTTTGCAGGCCAGCTAAATCAGTATCACATTCTATATGACTTCATTGAGTGTCACCATTTCAATTTTAAGCCTTTTGGCTTTGAAGCTATGAAAACACAGGATTTTTGGAAAATTGTGAAGAAAACTGTCATGAGGAACAGAGGAAACTCTTTAAAAGGGCTATCCCAAATGAGAGTTATGAGGCAGGGTTGCAAAGCACAAAGTCATTTTAAGGCTGAGGAATGTGGGAGTGGGGATGTTGCAATCGCCACAGCATGCAACGTATAAAGGCATTGCCACACCGATTAGACCTAGTGAGTTTAACCGGAGTGTTTCATAATGTGAGTCCAGCCCAGGCTCTTTAAGTCAGCTGAAATGATTGCCATTGTTTTCAATAAGCAAGAGTAGAAGCCAGCATTGCAGGATTGATTTCAGCGTGTCTATAGTTCTGGTCTGTGTTTCAGGTGCATACAAGTGTCTGAAAAAGATGTCAGCTTCAGTAAGATCTCAATGATCTGTTACTGGACGGGCATTAAATGCTAATCACGAAAAAACTGACAAGGGAAAAGCTTTAGGGCTGGTTTCTGTGTGGGCTTCATGCTTCTGAAAACCAGTTGGGCGGTTTGTGAACACATCCCTCGTAGATAATTGCAGTATGCAGGCCTCGGGTTTCACAGAGCTGTGCCTGTTTTGAGATTATTTAAAAGAAACGGCCATTTAGGCATCCTTCTAAAATTATGTGACAAAAGGATGAAATCTTCTAGTGGCCAATAAGTGCTCCTAGGCTATTATTCACCCTCAGTCTCGTGACAGGACACATTACAGCTGCAGCGTACAGTTGGTTTGTGCGTGCAGAGCAGGTACTTGCTTCCCAAATGCGCTGGTCACAATAGATGGGCTCTGCACTGTGCCTGTGTACATCCCTGTCTCCTCTCTGGGAGAGAAGATGCTGGCTGATTTGAGCAATGCTGGTATATGCAAAGTAAGTGGCGCTGATTATTCTTGCCATTCGAAATTATAGTGACAGACAACACATGTGAAGAGCAGGTTTTAAACAACCATTATCTGCTTGCTGTTACTACCAGTCAGACTACAGTTTGAGTTGGTTGAGATGAATGTAAAACATCTCATGATCAAAGCTAGAATTATCAACAGTCACAAGAGGTGCGAGTCAAGCGACACCTAGGCTACCAGGATAAGCCCTGGTAACTTTGGAGTTCACCGCTGCCTTTGCCAGACTCACCAGGACTGCTGCCACCACTGGGACAAACTACTTTATCTTGCTCAGCTTCAGTGTTTCAGGGCCGGGGTTAGTTTGCCAGGCACAGAGTCTCAGCATGGTCTGTTATTTATAGGCAGCGCAGACATGCTAGACTGACTCTGTGTCCAGGCAAAGGGAAGCTTTGAATGAGCCTCGAGCGCTTATTTGGGATGAGAACACACCATCAGCCACCAAGTCAAGCTTGGGAGCCAGGGGTTTCCCTAGTCCTTGTGGCTACCAGCAATATGAACAGCAGTCAGAGCCTGCCTCAGACGTGATAAGATGTAAGGGGTCTCCAGCCTGCTCCGTCACCGCTGGCTGTGATCTCATTGACATTAGAGCCCAGCCCTAGAAGATGGATCATCTGGCCAAAAAAGCAAAGGCCATCCTCATCGCTGGCAGTTCCATGGGTTCTGAGAAAGCCAGCTCTTTAATTTCTCTGAAAGATTTCCTGCTAGCCTGGAAAACACACTTCAAAGGGATTGCTTTTCATGGCCTTCATCTAGCTGGTACTGCGTCTTAAAGTAACAATTCTCTCTTTCATATAAAATATAAAATTTACCAGGTGGGGTAAAGTAATACTTTTTTCTTTTTTCTAATGTGCAGTTTATAGCATAAAATGAAGGCAATAAGGAAGTTAAAGGCCTTTTTAGCCTTTTAATGTAACGCTTTGTTATAATAACTGCAAGTGCATTCACTGGTATGAAATCTTTAATATAGTGGAAATGACACTTCAGGAGTTCTCGCTTTTGCCATTATAGATTTTTTGTGCTGTACCCTTTATCCCAGTAGGATTTCCTCACTGAAACTTTTCTCATATCCTGTAGTAATACTTTATAAACTCCTGAAATTTAATAATCTAAATTATTTTTTCTTATGCACTGTGTACGTCAGTGCCTTTTAACATGTTTACTGAACTCTGTGTATGTGAGTCTCTGTAATACATGAATGGGATATTTATTTGGCATAATTTTTAATCCATTGAAGGGATAAAAAGAGAGAATTTTCCTCAGACAAATACAGAATTTTTAGACAGAGGGCAAGACTGGAAAAGGGAAATATAACCCCCCATTTTTAAAAAAGGAAATAAGGAAGACCCAGGAAACTACAGGCTGGTCAGTCTCACCTCTGTGCCTGGCAAGGTCATGGAGCAAATCCTCCTGGAATCTATGCTAAGGCACATGGAAAACAAGCAGGTGATTGGTGACAACCAACAAGGCTTTACCAAGGGAAAAATTGTGCCTTCTACGACAGGGCCACAGCGCTGGTGGATAGAGGAAGGGCAACTGACATCATCTACCTGGACTTGTGCAAAGCCTTTGACACAGTCCCACATGACATCCTTGTCTCTAAGTTGGAGGGACATGGATTTGATGGAAGGACCACTCGCTGGATAAGGAATTGGCTAGACGGCCCCACTCAAAGAGTTGTGGTCAATGGCTCAATGTGCAAGTGGAGACTGGTGACAAGTGGTGTTCTGCAGGTGTCGGTACTGGGACCAGTGTTGTTCAACATCTTTGTTGGAGATATGGACAGTGGAGTGCACCCAGTTTGCTGTGTGGTGTGGTGGACACACTGGAGG
>NW_010111956.1:0-727 GCF_000699245.1 Pterocles gutturalis
TCCTGGGACCTGCAAGATGCCGAGGTGGCGTGCAGGCAGCTGGGCTGTGGCCCCGCAGTGTCTGCCCTGCGTGAGGCTGCATTTGGGGAGGGGATGGGCCCCATCTGGCTGGAGCAGGTGGAGTGCCGGGGGACGGAGCCGTCCCTGCAGCACTGCTGGGGCTGGCACAGGGATGGCGGTGCTTGCCGGCACAAGGAGGACGCTGCCGTGCACTGCTCAGGTGAGTGGCAGGGGGGGGACCTCTTGCTCAGGTATTGGCAGGGAGCTGGGGAAGGTCTTTTGCCCACTTGGTCCTGGCACAGTCCCTGACTTCCCAAGAGCAAGAACGTTCCTCCAGAGCGCAGGAGCCTGGTGCCACGTGGGGAGCAGCCTCAGGAGAGCTGGACATCCTCCAGCCAGTGCCCATGGCTGCCTGTGCCATCCTGCCTGCTGCCCAGAGCAGAGACCCTGGGCCCTGTCCCAGCCTCCCTTTCTAGCACTGCAGGAAGGGCAATTTTGCCGGGGGGTTTCAGGTACATCCACAGACATGCACATGGTGTGGTGGGGAGGAGGGTCCCCGGTACCCACACACCCACCCTCTCATCCCAGCTCTCCTTTTCCTCCTCTGCAGCCACACCCAGGACAGCAGCACCCCCACCCCAAGCAGGTAACTCATCCTCCAGGCTGGGTATCCCCGGGGCCAGGCTGTGACCCACAGGTGGATGGAAGGGGATCCTTGCTGGGGTGT
>NW_010111957.1:0-29258 GCF_000699245.1 Pterocles gutturalis
GAACTGTGTGAGCGGGTGTGTGTGGCTTTTTTATTTTTGTTAAAAATAATAACACAACAAGAAGTTAACTCTTCAAGCAAAAGCAAAAAGAAAAGCAACCAACAGAAGCACAGACAAGCACTGACTTCAGTGGAGCTGCAAGGCTGAATTTGGCTTCAATTCCGTGAAGTACTTTCAAAGCAGGAGCATACTGCATACAAATGAGTGTTAAATAATTCGCATCATTAAGAGAGCTCTGAGCAGCTCATCTGGACTTTGAAAAAAGCTAAAGCAAATGTACATTGTTTGAATACCATTAGGGACAGTCATTAACTAGCATTAAGACATCTACAGTATCAACACTTAGTGCTGTAATAAGAGACCCATCCTCCTTTCCAGGTTATTTTCCTTATTGATTTGTGGAATTTCTTACACAGAAGCTTTAGAGTGCCACAGAGCTCAGCAATTCACGTAGGAATACCCATTAAAGAACTATACAATTACTTCTTTTTTATGTAGCATCTTTTAATTTTGGTTTTTAGAAACATAGTCCTATTTTTTTGGTGTAGATACCATAGACAATTTAAACACCAGTGTATATCAAGGAAACAAAGACACAGACAAATTGATTTATCTGGGATGACACAGAAGGACACAGTGTAACAGAAATAGACTAAAGGGTCTGGATGCCCAGTTTCCTGGTTTAACCATTTCACTTGATCAGCTCTAAGCACAGCTGCTGCAGGCCTAGGGTAAACTATGGCCTCAAAGCACAGCTCAAATACTTGAAAACATGTCTCAGGAGTAGCAGGGACAGTATAGAACAGGTCAGGTGAAGAAAGCAAGTTGTGCAAGGAATCAAAGGTATGATATAGATTAATGTGTTTGAAAGTATTCAGCTGCCAGAGCTGCAGGAGTTGAGGAGTGATGGAATACTGAGAGCTAAATATGTGTAGCAAAGTGCACAGGGGGAGGCAGGGGCAGGCAGGGGCAGGCAACAGCCAAAGTAAAGTTGAAGGGGAGCTGGAAGGAATTTCTAATGAAGGCAGAAATCATTCTGGGTGACTCAGAATATTGGTATTCACAAAGAGAATTGAGAACAGGCAAAAATAAATAAAGCTGAAAGCAAAACCCAAAGGCCAAATCCCTCTCAATAGCCAGAACACTGATATAATCTGAGCAACCAAACAACAGGTCCTTGTGAAAACCGCTCTGCTACTTCCTGCACACCAGCCTCTCTGCACGGCTGGTGGTGGCTGCAAACAGCGCCCGCTGCCCAAGCCAGAGACCCTTGCAGGCTGCTGTTGTACTGACACCATTTTTCTTGCAAAACACAGCTGCGGTGGTCTCCCCTCCACACCCCCAGCCCTTGGCTTCCGCGTGACATCTCAACTAGCGCATTGTGTAACTTCACAAACTTCCCTTGAGCCCCGAGCAGTTCAGCTCGGCTTTCATTAGCTGCCAGCTTTTGTACATGTCACAGGCATATACATTGGTCACTGACACAGACTCAAAGTCACAGTGTTTTATTTGAGTGGATTTATGCTAGCCAACTTCCAGATCCTGCTGCCATCAGCCCAAAATTTATGCAGGCAGCATTTAACTAAAAACCCAAGTTCTAGAAGTTTTACAGTGAAGACTGAAAAACAGATTAATGTTGATTTTTTGATACAAGTGTGATGGCTTCTTGCCTTTCTTTTTAAATTTTTCATTAAAGAGTAGTCAAAGAAGTTACAGTTACATATATTGGAACTGAGATCAGTAAGAGTGAAGAACAGGAAAGACTTCCTGACAGTGAGATCTATTAGTCAATGGAGTCGTCTCCCAAAGGGGGCAATGGGAGCACAAGAAGTGCTTTAGCAGAGCCAGCATTAAGTGCTCCAAGTGATGCAGCCAAGTCCTAGAGGATTGCCATGAGACACAGGGCGTTCAGCAATGCAGGATGCCTGCCATTAGCCTGCTAATGCACATCCTGGCTTGGCCTATTGCTGTTTGGGAATACCTCATTGACTTAAAATGTCATTAACAAGAAAATATTAGAAGACAATTTTCTAATGGTAGGGGCGGGCCTTCGCAACATGGCTTCCCATTGCAAAAGGTGATTATTAGTGGGGAAGAAATGAATGGTTTCCATTAGCATTTGTATTAGGATTTATTCATTAGCCTTTTCTTAAAGGACTTAAAAGTAAAAAATACTAAATTGCTTGGATGCCCTCTCTGTTTCTTTTGCCCCACAGAAAACGGCCACTTTCCAATCCTTGCTAGCATTACCAAGTAAATAAAAAAGTAAAAGCCACCAGATACAAAGGGGCTTAAGAGGGAGAATACAGATCCATAGTTTCTTTACTCAAAGCAGACAAAACCAAGACACAAAGGAGATGCTAAAATTAAGGGGAAAACCAGCCTTATAAACATTTCCAGGAGGAAGAACATAATAGGGGGAAAAATAAACTATTTTACACAGGTTTTAATGACAGTTCAAAACCAAGCACTTGAAATGTTTTCCTCAATCTTCTGGAGAGTATACGCTGCACTGGGTAGCAGGAAAATTGTTGCAATGGTTCAGAAGGTAACTTCCAAACACACTGGATTTACACTAACTGTAACCTTAGTACTGAATGTCCAGGGTTTGATGTTCACTTTAGCATCCTCATCAATCACCAGTACAGGCAATGAGCTTTAGATCTGCAGTAAGAGGAAGGTCTGCCCATGTATGGTTTGATATTTCTAACATTTTGAAGAGATGAAAATCCATTAAGGGTGGGACAGAGAGAGGGAGAGGATTATTTTTTTTTAATTTAAAGCAGACTCACCAATGCAACAACAGAGCCTGCCTACACTGTTGAATTTGACCTTTGCCTCAACTGCAATCCTTAATTTATTCAGAAAGATTTTAAGACTTCAGGTGACTGATACAATAGGAAGTGGGACCTGGCAGAGCCATTTCAGTGTCTAATTCATTCTCCCATCCCGAGTCCCTCAGTATCAGAGGTTCAAGAGGAGCAGTGCTAAAGCAGCTGTGCTCCAGAGAGTCTTTTGAGAGCCAACACTAGGACACCATACCTTTAAAGACCAATGACATTTGGCCAGTTAAGTCTCTCAGCAAAAACTCTTGACATGAATCCACGCTTCACCTCATGCCAGTCATTCCAGCTGCTGGAACAGTTGTGTGGAATTAGCTGCATCAACAGAAAGCAATTGGGTGAAATATCTGATGTCAGTGGCTCAACTCGCATTACCTGCGTCTGTCTGTAACCCAACAATTAGATCCATCGTTAGCAGTTTAGTTAATTATAACTTAGAACTTCTTCAAGCATAGACTTTGCACAAGATTTTAAATGACTATAATTAACTATACAGAAAGCCTGAAGTGTCTTCTGGACCATTGTTAAATTTTTTTTTCCTTTTGCCACACTGACAGCAGAACTTGGTTTCATAAAGGAACTGGGCTACAGACTGAAAGAGAGGTACCTCCTATAGCCTGATAATCACACAGAGAAATACCTTTTATAAAAAAGAAAAAAGGCTTCAGATTTTTTTATCTTGACTAAGAGATGCAAAAAGGAGTATTACTCTAACCTCTACTTGTTTAGTCCCACACTTCACATTAATTACTTCTTTCCTGTCTCCCACTTAAAAAGCTTTTTGCACTCTCCCCAGATTACTGCTGTTGGCCATTATCAGAGGTCTGGTACTGACAGCTGTACCCCAGCCTGAACCAAGTACATTAATTTCAACCAAAAAGCAGAACACAGAATTAGTTCCAGAAACACTGCAACTTCTTTAAAAGATACAGAGAAGGAGGGTATTATCATGCAAAGACACTTTTCCCATTCAGCTTTCCAGTGCCTACCTGCAAGATGAAAGCATTATGGGAACGACACCGCGTGCAGAAGGCTCTTTGGAACAATTTCTGGCAATGGGCAGCATCATGTATCTTTTCCTACTGCTTTTTGTTTTGCTTTGGCCAAAGGAAAGAGGGAGCCCTCTAGGGGTAGAAACACAAAGCCCTGAAGGAGTATTCAGACACCTGCAGAACATTTTGCCTTTTCCATACCGAGACCCTCCTGTCTTACCTTGAGACAGGAGCAGTTTCCTGACATGGGCAAGGACTCCAAATCTGTAGGTCTATGCAGACAAGTCAGGCAGTGCAGAAGAGGGTCACAGAAGTGTTCACTCCACAGCCTAGAATATGATGTGGGAAGTAAGTCTCTTTTCTATTTTTGTGCAGTCTTTTTCAAAGAAAATAGAACATCAAACTGCAGACTGAAGTAATGTAGCTAAACTGGCCCACCATAACATAGCTAGTTTTTTTTTTTTTTTAGGCTATGCAAAAAACGTGGTTTTGCCTTACTATATGCCTCAAGCATATAAAGAACTCTTGTATAAAATGAGCAGGTTTCTGTTTGTCAAGGCATGTTCAGAATATTTCTTTCCAAGAGCTACTTCTATTTGAAGGCTAGATAACAGCTGCACCATTTAAACATTTAAATATTTTCTCATTCTAATGAGAACTTAAGATTCTTTCCAAATAGCCCAACATAACAACATGAGAATGAGGCAAACCCAAACTTCAAAACATTTTTAACTCCAGTAAAAAAAACCAAAACAACAAAAAACCAAACTAAAATGCAAGTATCAAAAAGCATCTAACAAGATATTAAGAATTAGTTGCAGTGCACAGGTAACAGATTTTGTTAGATATCCAAAACAGAAAAGTTCAAGAACAGCTTAACATTTTGAAAAAACAAGTTTGTTTTTTTTTTTTTCACACAAGGGATGTTGACTGTAAGACACCCACACAGTTACATATGCAAAACTGCATTATCAGTTTGGTTAAAAAGGTAAATATCCATAAGTCTCTACATATAATTTACAAGCAACCTTCTGCATGACATATTCAAGATTATGCTTGATTTCTTAAAAAAAAATTAGAGACTGTAACATGAAATCCAGTAATCTGCACTAGAGCTACCTGAATAGCAAACTTGATCTAGTTGCAGAAAATGTTTTCTGTGGCCCTCGACAATGAGCAGAGACCTGAAGTTTGCATTACTAGAGAGCTTACATTTCTTAAAGTTCTCCCAGTCTCCGAAGAAGCACTCCTGCTCACTCCACTTCCCAGGTGTAGAGGATGGGCATTTCCACACTGATCTGGTAGAGCTGAAGAACTAATTTCTGCATAGCAACCTCCAGTAAAGTTGCCTAGAGAACCTGGATGAAACCAGCAAGAACTAGTCAAGGTAAACTGAGCAGCTCTACAAGAATTAAATAGCCCTCATTTTTGTTGTCACAGTTACTAATTCAGGCTGAAACAGAAACATCTGCCTCATCACCACTGTTATTTCATTACTTTTTACAGTCTAGGAAATGAGCAGCTACAGATTTTACAGCACATTGTCTGCAAAGAAACATACATCACATGGGGGTGGTCAAACAGGACATGAAGATTTGTTATTCCTTGCTCAAACAATTCAGGTGGATAATGCTTCTGCGTCATGAACCCCATCAATGGCATCTAGGTTTAGCTTCATGTAGCTTTAAATCAAAGTTTTACATTCATTTCTGTGGGGTTATTGATTGCTTCTTGCTCAAACCCACCAGCAACAGAGACTGCAGATGACTGATATCACAGAGCAGAAGGCTGGCTATGAGCCCCATGTTGAACACATGGTCTATTGGAGATCCGCTAGATGAAAAAGAAAACATTCACGAGTAAGATAGCACAGCCAGCAAGAATCAGCAATGTCTGGATTTCACTTGCTACTAATCAAAAGGAGATAGTAAAGCCAATGTTGGGCACCAGCAAGGAGAAATGCTAGTGATGGCCAGTCCTGTTCTCAACTGCAGCTGGAACGGGCTCAGATCTACAGGAAGATGGCACCCTTTGTTAGGAAGTACCAAAGATGCCTACAAGACACTGGAATGATTTTTTTCCAGCTCTGTGTTGTTATCAGCACAGAGTAGCTGTGGTTGTCTTTGGATTGTGGAGTTACCTCGATGATGGATTTCCATAGTTGCTTTACATAATCACGAAAGAACAGCAACTGTTAGCTGTTGCTTATGCTCCCTGGTGAGCTAAGTGAATCACAGGCTAGGAAACTGCTGCTAAACCTAGTCAAGCAGCTCTCCAACCTACACTTTTCTGAGAATTTGCTACTTTTCTAGGGATTATTACAAGTGAATTTTAACCCCTGGAGTTCTTACTCTTAAAAACCAAACCAAACACCAAACCAACAAAACATTTAGAACCATGAAATGCAAGATATTTTCAAGAGATTTGAGCTTTGATCTTAAGTAGGATCAAGTACACCCACAGCATCTTGAGCAGAATCTACCTGATGATTAATTATGGTTATCCTAATTTTTGCATTTCAAGGAATACCTTATCTGCTTCCCTCTGATGAAGTATCCTCTGGTCTTACTAGATTTTTATTTTGCTTCTTCACTAGGATAAGTACAATGGCATATAAACAAACTGCCTAAAAGACTGCATCTGTCAGATCCCCAAGACTGTTAAAGCTTGCTTCTTGTTGAGTCTCTTATCTCTGTCCTGCTCTCCTTACATCTTCCTTTCTTCAGGATATGGACACCTACACTTCAGAAACAATCACACAGATTAGCTTAGCTTCCAAGCCATCCTAATATTTTGAAAGTTACCATCCATCTGAAAACTTTCTCTATGTCCTGTAGTAAATTAACGCTAACCTACTCTAAGAATTCACTGTCCATCCATCCATTTCAGTGGTTAAAGACAACTTCTTTAACAAGTATGCAAGTAAACAACAAATTGTCACAATCTCTGCTGCAACAGGGTCTTTCAAGTCATTATCCCATTACTGTAAGACATTAGGTAGTATGCCAGACTTAAGCTGCATTATTACTGTCGTTAGCTGGCAAAAAGAATGAAAGAAAACTTAGATCAAATCAATGAATTAGAGGTATGCAGTCCGTTTCTAAGATGGTTTTAGTGACATCTTTTCAAGTAAGCATGCTCTGTGATCCCAAGGATTGTTTCTTTCTAGTGATTCCACTGGTCTCTTTTCCCACAAAGGCCCTATGGAAGAAGGCAAGATTTGGGGACAGGGTAACCACTCAAAGATCTGCAATATGATCATTGCGGTTACAGCTACTTGAAGTATGAGAATAAAAAATACATTGAAGAAAAGAAACCAACAATGCTTCAAATCACTATACTTTATTAATACTTCAGAAACATCAGATCCTACAGTGGAGAGTTCTCATCCCCACCTGTTTCCAATCACTGCTTTGAAAACAACTTCTTGCAATATGCAAATAGATACATGAGGCACTGTGTGAATACAAAAGTGACAATACAAAAAAGCCCCAACAATTAAACCTCATGCAATACATACATATATATAAAAATAGGGTAATGTAGCATAATACACACAAGCACTATTAGAACAATCCATGTAAATGAATGTACAATATGCATAGCATTTAATGATCAATGACAACAGGTTTCTGACCTGTGCACAAAACCAGTCAGCTTCAGTAAGAGTTGTAAGATACTAGATAGCTGGTTAAGCCACAGTTTATAAAACCTGCTGTACTGCAGCTTTTCTGCTCAGGGTCACAAGTGCAGATTAGCATACAAAATAAATAAGGACTACGATTCTACAACACTTGGCTAACAGCTTCTATTTCAAAGTCACTGGCCCTCTTACTTTCATTCAAGGTTCATTAGCCAACACAGTGGCAAGAAGTGTGCCTAAAGCAACAGTTCTGCTCTTATACTATTTTAATACTGATAAGAAAACATATTTTTAGGTCAGCAGGAGTAGTTACAGAGGTCTAACTTACTCCTAAATAAGCACAGGATTGAAGTTATCGTACAGAGCAGACACTGAAGAATTACACTGAGAGGTTGATTAGCAACGTGGTATGCTGCAGTTACCAACCTGTCTGTTTGGTCAGCTAGGGCAAGAAAGAGAACTGAAGAGGTGAATAAAGTTAGAAAGCTTTTTTCCCCCCCACTCTAAACAGTGCAAGTGTTTGGAAACACAATCAGTCTACAGGAACAAGGAAATACAGAGACAGGAATATTTCTCAAGTCCTATATTCAGGATGAGAGCTATGTTACCTGAAATAAGCTTACGTATTCCTATGGAATAACATGCAAATAACAGGATTTTCTTCTTACACATCCAATACTGGTCAATGCCAAAGAAACAACAGTTGTTGTAGTCTCTTCTCTTCCTAACTGACATGGTACTTTCTACATTCTTGATGTTGCAGGTCTCCAAAGATCAGACCACATTCACTATGAACACAGATGAAATTAAAGTTATGAAGTGGCAACTAAACTGACTTAACAGCCAATGGAGTTTACAGGCTAAGAGACAGCATTTTGGGGAGGAGGACTGAGAAGAAAATTGGGAAGAGAATATGGACAAGACAGAGCAGGACTGACTTTCAGAAGAGGAAGCTAAAAGTACTTGAAGTTAAAACTTTATAGTGGCCTTTTTTTTTGACAGTATAAAGTTTTAATCCCCAACAAAAGAAACATCTTGCTGTTATTAAGCACATTGAAAGGAAAAAGAGAAGACAAAGCAGCATTAATCATCCAGTATTAAGAAGAATGCCTTTTAACAAAGTTAGAAAGGGCAACATGAAAAAAAGGAAGTCATGGTATTTAACTGCCCTGAGAAGGTCCCCATAGGATCTCTCTAGTTTCCTAGCTATTATCTCTTCATCCTTAGACATCCAAAAGGAACCATCATCCCTTAGACAAAAGGACAAATAGTTCCTGCAGGGAGCAATGGTCACACCTTCCAGCTCCATTTGCCAAAGGGACAAACCTTCCACATGCCTAATGTATTGCCACAGAAATCATAATAAACTTCAAGAGGTGATCCGCTAGATCAGGAAAGACTGATGAAGTTGTTGTGCATGGAAATCCAGAACCATTTAATAATTAATAAATTCAGTACTTGCTATATTAATATCTCCTGGAAATTAGTAATCAGGCTTAATAGCTGAGAGAAAATTCAATAATCATAATTTAAGTAGTCACAAAGCCCAGATACATTCAGCTCTTTAGAAAGTTAAACATATCTTCTCTTTTCAGACTAAAAAGCACATATCAACAACAAGACATGAAACCCTGACTGAGAGGAGTTTGTTAACAAAATAAAGCAGACATTACAAAGCAGCCAAATTCATTTGCTTAAAACAGTGGTTTTAAGCTGACAGTGCACTGCCAACTCTTCTAGGTTGTTTTTTTTTATTCCATTGTTTGCATTCCAAGAAGCTTGAAAACATTTCTTTTCCTATTGATTTTGTCCTCTTCTGTTTGACAAGAGCTGCATCTTGCTAAATTTTCTGTGCTGCCAACACAGCTGTCTTTTGTTTATTTTTGTGTGCACCAGCAGCAGCATGCACAGCTTGGAAAACATATTAAACTAGCAACATGGAACAGCTTGTGGGGAAGGCTTGTGAGTGTTCAGGCTCTCATGGGTCACACCAAAACAAAGGTTTTCTCTGTAAGATTTTGGTTTCCTGTTCTATCAGAGCTGAGGTTATCACAAAAGCCTACCAGTTCATTTTAAGGTAGTATTTTAAGAAGTGTTTATGACAGACAGGTGTTCAGGTCCAGTCACTCATGTCTCCATTTGATTACTTTTCAGCTGGCATGACTGATATAAATAGAAATAATTTTAGATAAAGTAAAATCCAATAAATATATTAAAAACAATCAAAACATGCAGAAAGTGGCTGGCTTAGCTCTTAGAGCTGCCAACACTGGCAAACAAATACTCAACAGGGCTGGCTGCTTTAGTGGCTCGATTTAGGAAAGCAGGGAGGACTAGCCTCTTGGCTTTGGTGCTGTCAGTTTTAAAGGTTACAACTAGTTTAGCAGAAAACCCATCACTTTCCAGCACAACTGTTCAAATGCAATCAGACCTGCGATAAACGTGTGTTTAGAGAGAATACATAATTCAGCATAGATTTTTCTCCTCCAACCCTTTTCCTGAATGACATTTTGTCCATCAGGAGCTGTTTGCTCCTCAAAAAGGGGGAATGGACCATTACTTCCCAGTAGGATTTTGTCTGACGGCACAGACCCAGTTGTAAAGGGGACAGTAGTAACAGAACTAAGCAGGGAAATTTAATTCAGCTTAACCAAAGCTAAATTACATATGAATCATCTGCAATCTGCTCTGTTGTGGCTAACATCCCCCCACCTTCTCCCTAAAGCATTTGTTTGATACTTCAGTGCTATAAGAATAGAAATAGACCATGTCTGGTGCTGTGCATTAAGTACCTGCCTTCACAATATGAGTTATTTAATCAACAGAGTCTCACTTACATAGAGTGGAGCTGCAATCTTAATTTACACTTTAAGCAGCTCAGCTAACTGTCTCTGCCCTTTATAGACTGAGGGTATTTGCTGGTTACCTTTTGAGCAATGCCATTTGGAACCCCCTATGCGCCTGAGCCACTTGTTTTGGAAGCACCTTTTTGTTAAAGGATTGCCGGGGAGGGAAGTTTCAACCCCAAACAGCTGCTTTAAGCTATCAACTGGAAATTAGTTTTCCAGAGCAGACAGTCAACTTATCTCCAGAATTCAGAAAGCAAGAGAAGCACTATTTCCAACATCCAAAAAAAAAATTTTAGTGGCTTCTCATGGCAGAAAGCTAATAGCACTGGAAATGCTTTTAAAAAGAGCAGTATCTCATCTGACTTTGAATTCAGATAAGTGTCTATTAAATGCTATTAAAGTCATCACTGTGATTAACACTATTCAGCTGCCAACTCTGCTGTAACCACTCCATGCCCAATTACTCATCTTGAGACCTCACCAGCCGTATTGATTCATTAACACACTTTGTGGCATTTACTCACAGCAGCAGTCGCACAGTGACCAGTAACTGCGTATCCTGAATGCTCCCTCTTAGCGCTACTTTACACCTAAGGATGTTTAGAAAAATCCATTTAGTAGCATTAGCTTCCAAGACAGTGTTGAAGGGTCACAGCAAGTCACCCCAGATGCTTTTACTGTGATTTCTTCCCTGGCTGTTTGAAGACAGAGTTACCACATCTGAGTTTTACCTTTTTAATGGGTGTTTCTAATTTTTTCAAGCAGTGGTATTTCACTCGAAAGAACTGACATTTGTAGCTCTATTTTCCAGCCCACTTCCTTTTTAAAATAGGCATTAATAATACTTAAATGCATTCCTGTCTCTCTCTTTCACTCCTCCATCACTCAGAGGGTGGATTTTACTTCATCTCCCTCTGTTCTGAAAATTTTCCTGCATTTCTACCCTCTGTATTCTCAAAAAAAAAAAAGCCTAAAACCAACCCCTCAAAAAATGTAATTTGTAAAATTGTAATTTTGCCTGTGAGAGACCCAGAAGACTTCACTGTCTTAGGTATGTTTCTTTGAAGGAGAGGGTGGGGTAGGGAAGAAAACAGAAAGGAAGGGAAGGTAGAAGTATGAATTACCTATAAGCAAAAGAGATGCTGGATACTCACTAAGCAGAATGACTAAAGCTATTTTTCAATCAAGCACAATACAAGAATTTAAGCATGCCCTGTTTTAAAAATGCAGGCTCCTTTAAGGAACAGTTTTTTTGATGCTGGGTACTAAAATGCAGCAGCAGACATTCTTTTGGAGTCTAGTAAAATATGAAAATACTTTCATTGAACATTTCACTTGAATCCTTCAGCTAACTTCTACAGCTTCCAAGATTTTGGCTAGGCTCAAGAATAGCTTTTGTTGCAGGCCCGTCAGAAAGACAACAAGGAAAGAGGCAAATTAGTGAATTTGTCGTTAGACAATCTGAGATTGGTGGACAAGTGTTAGTATACTGCAGATGACACTGGGAAGGCCCAGAGAGGTGAGAACATTCTCTCACCCAAATTACATACTATTTTTAACCAAAGGAGGGAAGTAAAAGAGAACAGCACAGCCAACACCAGAAATCTACAAAGTTTTAAGAGGAAAAAGAAGAAAAGCTAACATAGCAGATTAGTACTGTGAATTCAAAACATAGCACCAGTCCATATTTTGGACTATTTAGTTCAACTTAATACCTCCTGCTAGAGCTTCTTCCCCCTCTCTCCTTACCACCCATACTAGTGACACTTCTTGTAACAGCGTTATGTATTACAGCTGGTGGCTTCTAAAATTAATATCAAAGTCACAAGTGAAACAAAAATTGGAGGTTGCCTTGCCATCCCAAGGATAAGACCATCCTGATGACCATTTTCAACAGAACTTTAAAAGTGCACTTGCAAAATCCATACTTGCATCCTGGGTCATACTTTCATCACTGGTTTAACATCAAATTGAAATGTTGATTTTTCAGTTAAAACAAAAATTAAAAAAAAAAAATCTACAGGTTTCGATCAGGCTGTCAAGAATAGATAAGTCATCTCCAAAACCCATTTTTCCCCCAAACAGTATTTGGAATTTTACTGTAGATGACACATTACGACTTGTGTATTTATTCCACTGATAGGATACAAACTGCCATTTTTGACCCAGTTACAACTCCTATAGACCTGACCAGACTTTTTAAAGCTATTAAGAAGTCTCTGAAAATTAGAGAAATAATTTTTATCCCTGCTGATATCTATATGAGTTCCCAAAGACTATTTCTACCCACTTACATCTCAAAGAAATGAGGCAGTAGGTCATTCAGAATGAAAACACCTGTATAAAGGAACAGCTTCTCAGGATGCAGAATTTCTTCCCTAAAGCATAGCTTGACAATTAAATTTTTTTTTATTACCACAGGAAGCCTTCTAAAGGCCCATTTCACTTAGCTCCCATTAAAAAAAAAGAAATATATCAAATCTGAAACTAAAAGGATATTCTCACATAGCTGTAAGTATCCATCAAAAGACTTTAGACTGTTTCCTCTGTAATGCAAATCTGCCCCAAAAAGATTGAAATAAAAGGGTCATTACAAAGAATTCAGCTTGTTCAGTTCCCTCCACGTTTCAGTAAATTTGGCAAATTTCAGAAACTAAACCGTACTATTAATTTACCAACATTTCACACCTCCCTGCATGAATACACTAGCTTCCTTCTCTCCTGATAAACCTCAGATAGCAGTGACATCAAATAATTCTGTATGATTCTTACTATATTAATAATGAGAACTATTTCCAAGACACCAAGAGGCACTAGTGGTCATCAGAATGTGGCATGACACTGAATATCTGGGTTAGAAATCAAAGAGACAGGAGATGGCAAATCCAAAGGGATTACTACACAAGTCTAAAGGCTTCCTTAACTGAAGTAGGTTCACTCCAGAAATGAACACCTACCCTACCAGGCTGCCATCACAGAAAGCCTTCCTCACATATTTTAGGACAGCAAAATCTAGGATGGAAAAGTGCTTGCAGCCTTCTCAGAGGAAAAGTGCCTGTTGTTGCATAGCAGAACAAGGAAGTCGCTGTCCGAGTTGCTATGCAGTGAGATGGCAGCTCACTGAGGAGTTTCTATGTTAAACCATACGATCATCCCTAGTAATCCAGCAAAAAACTCAGGTCACTCAGGTAACCTCATTGCCCCGTGCTAGCTAACAATTCAAAGACAATATGGACATAAACAGTGCTGCTCTGTTCTTCCTTTTAGCCATCTCAACTCTTCCACCTAAATTTCCTCCCCATGCAACACTGATGTTCAACACATTTTAATCAACAGGACTGACATATTGCAATGCCATGTGCTTCTAAAATTAGGCATACAATCTTGCTGCCAGATGTAAGCACTTCTTGTTTAGATACAGAAATTACTAACACATTTACCATTGAGCCTTCAGATCTTGTTGAGTCCTGCTAGCCAGGCTAACAAGGCAAGACAAAACACGACCAGAGGCTCCAGCATGTAATGGATATAATAGCTGCACAACAACACATTCATTAAGATTCTTTCATCCTCACCTTAGCTTCACATCTCCTTAGAAACTTATTTAGACCCAAAAAGTTCATGAAGTATGGCCAAATTAACCATGTACTAATCAAAAACTGTTACTAAACTGTTTCTAGTTTGTGTTACTAAATTTTCTTGTGAAGGTCAGAAGTGCATTTGTTCTTAAATGAAATCCATGATGACTCAGATTGTTACTTTATGATTAACGACAGCTTTTTGCATGGGGCAGGGGGTAAGTCACAGTAAGTATTGTGAAGCTTTTATTACAAGCCACATTTGGCAACGATGAAAGAGATGTTTTTTGAAACCTAGTTCCCACTAAAATAATTCACAAAAATTAAACATTTAAGTGCATTAAATATTAGTATTAAAAGTCACATTTTAAAAACACTATAAACTGGCTCATTAGAATATGATAGGAAGCCAGCAATCCTTGGGTGAAATATTTAAGGCACTTGAGGGTAGTCAGTTTTTAAAACCAGCTAATAAAGACATAGCCACTTTTAAATTCTAATTTAAATAAAAACCACACCAAAACAAAGTAACACTGCAAAAAATGCCTCCAACTGTAAAGTTCAGTAAATAAACAAATAAACACTTAGAATAAAAATAAAATTCTCATTTGTCATAGTACACAAAAAAGTGGCATAAACAGAGCATATTTAACTGCTAGAGCATACATACTGTAAAGATCTCTCTCAAATACAACAGCAAGGGTCCTTTCTTTTCTGTTTGTCAAATAGCCAATAAAGTGTGTTTGTTAGGGAGAAATAATCCAGTGCAGTTAAATATTAGATTCCAGTTTATAAACCAGAGCATCCCAGAAAGCACCTGATTTTTTTATCATTTTGCCTGGGATATTTCTAGTTAGCTTGCTTGCTCTTTTTCTGGAGCATTGTTTCATTTTCTCCTCTCCATACACACAAAATTAAATGTCTCTGTTTGAATAAAGAGGCCGCATCATTCTTGTAATATCATCTTTGGTACCAAAAAAAAGCAATTTACACAGCATAAAGGTGTCACTCAGTCTCTTGCACACCAAGCCTGTTCCTACAGACCACACACAGTAACAAGCTTTTCAGTGACGGTGACAGCTTCTCTCCTCCCAATCTCCAAAGTAACATCACCATTAAATACAACATACAGCATTCTTCTTAAGCGCCAACTTAAATTTTCACTCAGAATTCACAAACAGATATTCTCACCCATTAGCTTATACATATTATGGTTTCTTACCACTTCTTCCAGGGTAGAAGGATATGACCAGCAGCCCTGGGACACACTTAGAAATCTGCTCCCAGAGATTAAATAGCTGTACAAATCTTGACGTCTGCCCAGTGTTTTTTGAAGGGAGGGGGGAAGGAAGGAAAAGACAAATGGGAACTCAGTAAAAGGAGTCTTGCCCTTCTGTCAAATGTTTGCCCATTTGTCATTTTTTTCCTGACAAGTTTTGCCTATTGTATTAGAGGCTTCTTCAGTGGAAAGCAGTTCCTTATGTGAACTTATTTGAACATTCTGGATTAAGCAGATGTCACTGTGTGGCTGCTGCCTCACAGCCGAGGAAATTAAAGGGTGAGCGTTGCGGATCATCACCAGCCCCAAGGCTCTTAGGGTCTCTGAGACAGTCTGCCAAGATGTCCTGAGGATCCCTCAAGAACACCACTAGAACTGTGATGTTATCACTGGATCCATTTTCCTTTGCAGCAGCCACCAGTCTTTCTGCTGCTTTGAGCCCTACTCCTTTGGTTTGCATTAAATGATCTAGGACCAAGTCTACAACCTCATATGGCTTGATAGCATCAAAGAATCCATCGCAGGCTAGGAGCAAGTAATCTTCAGAACCAGTCAGCTCAAATGTATCTCCATCTGCATCACCAGAGATGTAGGGTTTCTGACATACGTCACCTAAGATAAACAATCAAAACAAAGGCTTTATTATTTCAAATGTAAAGTTACTTCTTCACCCACCAGTTGCTTTTACCATCTTCAAGGATAGTCAGATAATATTCCAGAGGTACCCGACGCAGGATAACAGTGAAAAGCTATGGAATAAACACAGAAGGCCTTTGTTCCTTTAAGAACACTTTGAACCTACCTAAATACTGTGGGTTTCTAAGGAGTTACTCTAATTCATGCTTTCCTAATTTTGCAGGGAAACCAAGGAAATTGTTTCGATGTTTTTTCTTTCTGAAATATATTTGTGCAAGGAGATAGGCCTTCATTTTGCAGGTACGGCTCTTGTAAAGCCTTCAGAATGCTATGAAAATAAGCTTTTTCTTAGCTATCCAGGTATATAGCACAAAGCCATAAGAGTCTGCTCATTGTGTTTACTTCAACAGTTTCACATGGAGATACTTATTAACCATGGGTTGCTATTGATCCAAACAGTATTATACAAATTTATACTGATTTGTTTCCACTCATACATTACAGTTATCTACTGTACTCACCCCCAAGGTCTTTTCTCTTTTTGCCCAATTAGGCAAGTATCAAAATAAGCTTGTTTAGTAAGATTCTGGAATACAACAATTCAAATGCCCTAAATTACTAGATATGTGTAATTTGAAAGAGGATGCGGTGATCTGACTTAAGAACTGCAGTCAGGAGAAAGATATATTAATATTAAAGCAGACCAAAAAAACACAAAGCAGACATTCAGACACATGAAGAAGGCTACAGGAACACTTATTAGGACTGTCATGGATAGTATGTAAAATAAAACAATATTCTATGCTACGTTTTTCATAAAACCAGTAAGATTATATAGCTGCAAGCTATACAAGTTATACACCTGTAAGCTAGCCTTATGGCAAAGACAGTAAGAGTGGTTTACTATTTGGTCAATGCTGAGCAAAGCATCATCTACAGTAAACGTACAGTCTCAGATGGAGTGCTTTAATCAAATTTAATCTGAACTATACTAATTCTGATGGTTTATCTTACCAATTGCTCTGGAAACAGCCAAGGTACCATTAACCCGCCAGCAGTCCATATAGGTTACACAACCACCCAGAGTCTCAATACGTGCCCTCTCATCCTGAAAAACAGCAGAATACAATTTTTGTACTAAAAGCCTACTGACCTTGTCATTATCCTATCAAAGAGGAAAAAAAAGCAACAAAACCCAAAACTAAGAGCTGCTTCACCTTCTGTATTTATACTATGAATATAGCAATCACACATATCAGAATCTAGCTCAGACACATGTACTTAAGATGACTAGAAACAATTTGCCTACCTCCCAACCATACCATGGCTTTTGTCCAGAAAAAGCAGAGTTCTTAAGTTTTGTTATAATCATGTTCTTTCCCATATGGATGAGTACCCTTCCTGCCAGTTCTTCCCATCCCATACAGCAATTGGTAAATATATAAATATTTGGAATAAAATACAAGACCACTAGACTATGTAACAACAGCATTTGCATTGATACTCCTTTAAGTACTTCAGTTATTACAAATATTCATGCTATGAAGGCAAAGGGTCATGCAATGCTACCTAAACTCGCAAGATCCCCACCAAATTCTATGGAAAAAAATACCTGTCTCCTTAAAATACATAGAAAATGCAAGATGATACTTTAAGCCAGTTAGACCAGTAGATTATCAGTAGCTTTTGAATGACAGTATATTATGAAAGACTTGCATTATGCTAACATTTTAAATAGCTATTAATCTCAAATTAATAAGTTCATTTAACAGGTAGCATTAAATTCACACACAAAAACATCCCATGAAGTCTTTAATTACTACAAATTTTGACAGTCTGAGCAGGAACTGAAGTCAGGACTACCAGTATCATAAATACTTTCACAGGGGCACTGTTGTAGGGATCACCTTTTCAAGACACAGGAGTTGATGGAAAAAAAATAAATTGTCAATTCTGATTACTACCATACAATAGAAATAATTATGTAAAGCACCAAACACTTAAGAAGGCTTGATTCCAAAAGGTTTCAAGATTTTGACAACACACACAAGAGAAAAAAAAACAAGTCAGACTCACTTCTCTTTCTGGTTTGTGAGGTTCCATTAATGTCACAGCTTTTCCTCGCTGCACAAGCATTACCTGTGAGTCCCCTAGCCATGCTATGTGTAGCTTGTTCCCTACAATCAATGCAGATACACCTGTTGTACCACTCCGCAGCTTCTGTAGAAGAAAGTAGATACGTTAGGTGAATATTCAGCAAGCCCTACTACGTTACATGGCTATATTGTAAATCTAGGTTTAATCACATTTAAGTGCAACACAGTAGACATGACAATCATCATTCAGGTGCAAGATATAAGACAGATTTGAAATAACCTATTTACATATTCCAACATGCAGATGGCTAATACTGCCTCTGTTATGTTCTTCCTTCTCTGCTATTCATTCCTAAACTGATCTAGGAGACTGAGGCCTACAGAGACACACAGAAAAGCAAGAGGATCTAAATTTCAGCAGTATGAACATTTCACAAACAAACACAAAAGTCTCCTCAATCCCTTTCACATTTCTCTACCACTAGAAACTATAGACACCTTGCTCTGCATACATCCCCTTATCCTTGGGTATTTAAATAAGGATGTCAACAAAGGAAGGAACTTAAGTGTCCCAAATTCCCTGTAAAGATTAGTGAGAGTCAGACCTCATGAAGATGCCAGTCTCTCTTTTGTATCTCACTGACAGAAATGAAGATATTAACGATGAATCATATTAAGTTACTGCTGGAACAAAAGAGTGCTCAAATAAACTATTATAGTAAACCATCCTCACATTATGTAGATTTGAAGAAAGAATGTTCATCACATCAACTTGATTCAAAGCTGATCAATAAGCTTAATTAACTGAAGAGTCTGATTTAAATAATAAAATACATTTTTCATCTTACAACCAATTGTGACATTAATGGTGGGACAAGAAAGAAGAAGACTGACTGTATTATCAAGAAGAGAGAAACCTCTTTTACAGGCAAGAGGTAAGACAACAGAACATCTAGAGGCTGCCTAATTTAGGCAGAGAGGCAGTAAAGAATTCTCTCAAATAATTGGTATGTCAGGATCATTTAAACCACTTAACACTTCTTCTCAAATCATTCATCTTGAACTTTCAAGCACCGTCATTTTGTTTTTCCCCAAAAAAAGAAATAATTTGATCAAAAACCTTTACATGTAGCATAATTTCATAAAGATGTCAGTGATTGAAAGAAACTGTACTGCCAGAATTTTCTGGATAATACCATGTTGTCCAACAGTTCTCACTTATTTAAATACAACAGAACTAATCTCTACCCACTCACCTCTCTTTTGGCTTTGAAAAGAAACATTTCATCTGTCTTCTGGAAAGAGCATTTCAAGGCCTCAGCTGGATTCTTAACAATATCTTTGTGCAGCCCAACATTTACATGCAAATGGGTTGCTGAATAATTGGCAGCATCCACTCCACCATGGCCATCAAATACCGCAAAGTAAGCGCGATCAACGTCATCCTTTTGCGGGGAGGGAGAGAGAGGAAGACACGTAAATGTTCAGAAACAAAATAGCTCACAGGCCAGTACCAGCAAGCAAAGATTCTTTATTCTGGGCTTTCTTAACATACAACATTGCATAGATAACGGTAATTTGGTTTACCCATGTGCAAAATGGATAAAATGGGCACTTTGCAGGGGAATTGCTTTTCTTTGTTTGCTGTTAGTCATTTAATACCCTTGAAAATAATCTGGAGTTGAAACAGCAGACAGTTGGTTATGTAGTCCCACTGCAGCTTCATTAATTGGCACTTGTCCTTGTTCAGCTGCTGTTCTCCTCCCTTCTTTTCTTAGTATATCAGTTACCTCAGTCACAAGAACATTATAACTCCAGCAACATAACACTAGGTTAACTTGCTGTCTCCCTATATCACTTATGACATGAAACCCAAAGTCATAAGATCCTTCTTTATCAGGGCAGTAGTTAGCCCCTAGCAATCTGAGTCAGTAAGTCCTTTCTTCAGCAGAGACACGATAAATAACTTGTGGCAACAAATTCTTACTGTTTCACAGATCGTCCATCACTAGGTCATTGCATTTATAGGAATGTTGAAAAGCTAACAAACTGGCCTCCTCAATTTTGTCCAGACTTACTGATAAACCAAACAGCTGATTAAACTCTGGGAGCAGAACGTGGCGGTCCTCCATTTTCCGTCGACTGTTACGGATGGCGTGGATGGAAACAAGCAGGAACCGCTTCAGTGGTCTCAGTGGTGGCAACTGCTTCTGCCACTCAAAGCAAACATCCCGAAGCTTGTTAAAGAAGCAGCGCTGCAACGCCTCTCCATCCAGCACTGACAGCACAAAGACAAAACAATAAGTTGTTTGCCCCATTTTTCGTACATTACTCCATTCTTTTGGCCTATCATTCCTTCAAGTTTCTTCATTAGAGCTACATCCACACATTCAGCACTCTGCTTTTACAGGCTCTGCAAGAATTAAAATAGGCTCCTGAGAATAATGGAGAGAAAGTTCCAATGGAAAACAGCATAACATTAAGGATAAGAGCAGCTTCTTTGCTTACTAGTTCTCTTTCAAAACAAAGCGTTATCAAGTAGGTGATCACATTACAGAAATCATAACAAAGACCCAAAAATCAGATGGTCATATTAGACATAAATGGTGTTACTATATACGTAAAATGCACAAGATATAGTGGTAGGAGTGCATCCTTACCAAAAAAAAAAAACCAAACCAGGAATAATCAAGCAGGCAGAAAAGCCTTCAAGATAAGAGATTGCTGTTGTCTTGGACACAAGTGTGGAAAAGCCTTAGCCTGGCTTTGGGTCAGGTTATTTCCTACTGAACCACTTCCACTGAAATAACAAGTAAGTCTGAGAATGTTTTGCTGAGGTCAATAGCTCAACTCATAGTTGAGCTGAGCAGATTAGAATTTTAAGCTGTTGTCTTTATCTTTTTAAATACACATGGTTGTAGGAGGTAGAGGGACAGAACGCTTCCGCCGCTTTCCTGCTTTGTCATTGCAGAGCAGAACATTGGGAACACCCATTGAGCATAGTGTGAAAAGCTCTGGCCAGACACTCAAATCCTTTTCTGGATAGGTCCCAAAGATCAATTAATCCAAACTTATTGTTCATCAGACTGAATGATTTGGTGTTTGACATTGTGTCTAGCTTTGCAATACAGTCTCTCTCAGAACAGGTAATAATTTAAAGTTGTGGTTTTTGAGAAGGAACCCTGCCTCCATACTACATCAACTAAATTAAAAAAGATTGAAAAGATTATCTATAGAGCAAAAATAATTTGCTGGCCACTAATATGTTTCCTAAAGAACTGCAGTGCATGAACTCTTTCCTATTTCGATTTTATCCTGACTCCTGATAACATTGCTAGCATTAAAACTTCCCCAGAATTCCTTTTTATTACTCCTGGTTCTCAATCATTTCTTTTTTCTCAGCAACACTGGACAACCAGCTTCAGATGCATCTCTGGGCTTGGAGAATTGAAAGCTTAAATTTAAACACCGATCTTTGATTAGCAGTCACTACACATTAGACAAAATTACTTTTGGTTTGCTTAACATGCAGGTGTGAACAGGCAAGATATTAAAACCTTTAAATATTAAGTCATCCCATATACAAATATAATTAAATAGGACAGCATCTTAGACAGCCTTGTCTACAGCTATTAGTTTACTTTTTTGTAAATGTCTTGACTAATACTGGCCAGAAGTCTTGGACGCACATTGCTGTTTAAATATTAAGTTTGTGAAATCTGGCACAGAATTTAGTATCTTAACACCAGAAATTCTTCTGCAGTATACCACATCGAACAGTGGGACTCATATAGGCAGCACACGTTCACATCTTGGTTTTATATAATCCCTTCTCTTTAATTCCAATAATACTTTTTTGCAGAGAGTTATTATTGCAATGCAGGAAGAGAGTCCATGCTGTGCTGTAGCAAAAGGAACACTTTTCTTCCTAGTTGTACAGTTAAAATGATGTAACAGGAATTACAAGATAGGGAAAACAACCACAGTCCAAAAGTGCAGAGAAATTAATGCCTTTGAAGTAGATATTCCTTGCTGAGAATAGGCAACGCAAGTACCCAAATTTATCAACAAGGAGTAGTAAGAACCTGAACAAAGCCATGCTCTAGCACTGCTGCCTGTACTCCTTTATTATCTTACAGTTGCAGTGATCTAGCCACACAAAACTCTTATTTGCCAGCTCCTCATCTCGGGCAGTCCTGCTCCAGGTTAGGCTAGTGGCACTGAAGTCTGCATGATCACTCACAGACCAACCGACACAAGAGGACACAGAGCACAGCAATCAGGCAGTCTGGGGAGACTGAACTCACAATGACTGGAAGAGGCACCGGTGGGAACTGCTGGAGGCCTGCAGAACATACTCGCAAGCTGGTTCTACACAGATGTGCTTGGAGGCTCCAGCCCCAGCCCAGCCCGGCCAGGCTGAGCCTCCGCACAGCCACAGCTCTGGTGGCAGGGGGCGAGCTGCCCCAGCTGGGTGAGAGAGGGGCTCGCTCCTACCTTGGCAGCAGGTTTCGTGGTGTCCTGCATGCTGCTGCTCACATGCCCTGTGAATGCGGAATCATTTCTCCCTGCACCAGAGGAGAAGAGGCAGGGCCTGTGGTTCAGACCCCAGTCAAGCTGATACAAAGCCAACTCTTCCCATGGAAAGTGCTGGAAACTTGCTAAATCTCTCCAGATGTATGAAGGCTACAAACATTAAGGCAAGGGATGAAATATTCAGGGTGCAGCAAGACTTTAATTAATAAATTAATCCTCTTTAGCTTGGAAAAGAGGAGACTGAGGGGTGACCTAATCAATGTTTATAAATATGTAAAGGGTGAGTGTCAGGAGGATGGAGCCAGGCTCTTCTCTGTGACATCCAGTGATAGGACAAGGGGCAATGGGTTCAAACAGGAACACAGGAGGTTCCACTTGAATATGAGAAAAAACTTCTTTACGGTGAGGGTGACAGAGCACTGGAACAGGCTGCCCAGAGAGGTTGTGGAGTCTCCTTCTCTGGAGACATTCAAAGCCTGCCTGGATGCGTTCCTGTGTGGTCTGATCTAGGTGTTCCTGCTCCGGCAGGGGGATTGGACTAGATGATCTTTCAAGGTCCCTTCCAAACTCTAACATTGTGATTGTGTTCTCCCTCCTGCTGTTTCAGACTTGTAGGTGAATACCGAAACAGGCTTCAGGAAAAGTGTCGTATCCTGATCATTATCAGAGCTCTGCTTGGAGATGCATCCTCTGGGGCTTTTTAAGTCATCCCAGGGAAACAGAAGGGTGAGTATTTCCCCTTACAGGATAGACTAGTTTGCCTAAGACATCTCTCTTCTCCATTTTTTATCTTCAACTCTGCCTGCATCCTGCTCAATTTAAATTCTTGGCATTGGGACTGAAGGTTTGATGAAGTCTAATGTTAAACATTTCAGCATGTAAATGTGTAAATGCAATAGGACCATCTGTTACAGGAGGCTCAAACTCAGAACTGGGTCACCAAGGCCTCGCCTCTCTCCAATTCACTCGGACAGGGGAAAATGCAGGCATCAGGCAGAAGACACGCAGCAGGTTCTTCATCCCATCTTTATGGGGGGAGGGTGGGGAGAGAATAAATAATTGATAAAGACAAAGACTACTGAGAAACTTGCCAAGAGAAAGATCTGGAGTTTCAAGATGTTCAGGTTGTGGAGGGGCCACAGGTACCAAAATCTGGTTCCCAAGAACAGACAAAAGCAAAATGGATTATATGGATTAATTTAAGGTGTTAGCATGGCTGCACAATAACAACTGTGATGATGTCAATGTCAAAACATAGGAGTAATTAGCTAAGGTCAGTCTACCAAAGAGAAAAGGGCACTTCAGAAATATAAGAGGTTATCGACTTAAGATATGAACTGAATCAGTTCAATTTAATTATTCAATGAGGAAAAGTTCTTAACTAGTTCAGTTCAGAAAGTACAGTGGACAGAGTCACTAATAATTTTTAGGAACAGAAATTCTCTTCCCTTTCCAGCAAGCCAACCTACACGATCAGTCCAGGGCTCCAGACACCACATTTGCATCTTGCCCACAAAACTAGCACAGCTACCTTTCAGAAACTACAACACCCACAGATACCCAGCAGGAACAAATAAAGTTCTGTTCACTGCTGCTTGCCAGACAGCCTAACCAAATAGTCTGGGAAACATTTCAAAACACGGAAGTCTTCCAACAGGCAGCCTCTGGGAAAACCACATAAGGAAAAAAGTATACTTACAGGTGAATCTTTCCTCATCTCCTTCTCCCTCTGTTTCCACACTTTCCTGCTCAAATTCAGTCAAGTCTGTTTGGAGAACTTCATCAACTGCTGCATGGATCAGCGATGCTGCAAGAAGTGGAGAAACACCTCTGCTGGTAAGGAAAGGAAGGGAAAGCAAAATAAACTGCATTAGTTTAAATTGAGCTATAACCTCACTATTTATGGCTGGTGACCTCAGAATTAGAAAGCATTACACACGATCAATAATTCCAACTTGATTAGCAACTAGTAGAAGAAACAGTGTTCAGTTTTTATTCACACAAATCTTTAGTAAGATCTTCAGTTAGACAACTGCCTTCTCAAGAATGCAAAGAGGAAGAAGCATATGAATCATATTTCCAAACTGTTGCCTCACACTCCAGCTGCAGATGGTACTTCCTTCTCTTGAGCTCTCTGATGGGAACTGCTACCTTCAATTACAGCCTTTGAACACAAACATTTTGTTTCTACTCACTACACAACATTTCTTGCTTGCAGTCAACTGTCTCACCACAGACAGTACCGGGATCTCTGCACTGTGGTACAAGCAAATCTCCAAAAAGGTTACTTCAGACTCCAGTTCCCTTCTGTCCACAAGAGAAGTCATGCTTGGTACTAACCTACAGCCTTTTAACACTCAGCTTCTCCTGACTGGAAGTTCCACGAAGAAATCATCCAGGAAGAAGGTACAAAGACTTGGCACTGGGGACTAGGCTAAGAAAAGATTCCAAGAAAATATTCCACTGAAGCTTTCAGGTAATCATCTAGAAGACAATAATGCTACATGATCTACACACACTCTCCTCTTTACTCAATGCTTTATGCAAGCTATGTGCTTTATAGGAAGCACATACTTGCTACACTGCTTTTGAATCTGTAAACAAATAAGCCCTATCCAACTTTAAAATGGGGCTACTAGAAAATAACTTTTATATTCACTATATTCCCATGGCAGGCACTAACAATTACAGTACATAACACACATTCCAGGCATCTTCTATGAGCACAATGAAGAATAAGCGTGGATGTCCATAAAAAGCATTTTATCCATTGTTCATGGAGTGTTCGATACCCACAAAGCATCAAATTATACAACCAAAAAAACCACATTAAGGCACCTGCAGCATGTCAAGGACAAGACTTTGTTTTGTCAGGAAACATTTACAAAGTCCTGCATGAAACTGGTCGGCTACAGAGTAAGAAATGGTGGAAGCAACTGGCCTCTGCAGATGTTCAACAGAGATGACTGGTTTTGTGCATACAGCTGAGCGAGGAGGGGAAGACTGAGGTTTTAGAGCCCAGTGACACCAAGCTGAAATGCATTTTGCCATTGTGTTTCTGAAAGAGAGGCCTTGTCATATCCTCACAGCCATAAGCGAGTACCTCCTGCGGCAGCAAACAGAAAGCATTGTGTTAGTCAGCAGGCTGCTAACAGAAGCATGCTTTATGCTACGCATTCTGTAGCAGCAATGGCCTACTTTAATGAGTCATTTCAGTACTTCAAATACATGGCAACGTGTTTGCAGTCCTTTCAGTGCTAGCTGCAGTCATCACATCAAGGGAAGCCATAAATTGGCTTTTTATTTCCTTTTTAAGGCTAATATGTTTAGGGGAGTCAGTTCCTTTCCTACTCAAAAGCAACAATTCCTGCTTGTAATCTCTCTGACACTAACAGACAACCTTTTAAAAGGTCAGGCAAGAAATAAATCTGGAACGGATATGGCAACCCCCCAACAAAATCCTGCTTCCTGTTTTTGTTTATATAGGTGGAAAAGAAAGGAATATGAAAATACAAGCCACACAAACAATGTCAGATTCATAGCTGATGCTGCTGAAAGTCAGAGGCTTTAGTTAAAGTAGGTTTCAGCTCCAGTAACAGAGACAAAAACACTAAGTGAAACAGCTAGCCATTTAAATGCACAGTGAGAGACAGCTTCCAACATCTTCAGAATTTCTCTGCTACTCTAGAGGAAAAAACCAAATCTAGCCTCAGTTTCCAGCTCAGCATCAGAATAGGGCTTAATACTGATTTTAAACTTACTAGATGTCTACTTTCCAGAGCTCTGACTTGCTGAACTGAGTCCATCAAGAGAAGCTTAAACAAAAGACAATATACTAAGTGCTATAATTCACAAGTCCAGTATAAACCTCAGTTTACAGGATGGCTCTAACAAAGAAACGGTTTATGAGTTATGTCACATCCTTCAACTTTTTCCAGTTGCCACCCAGTTCAGTGAAATTGAACAGAAATTCAGAGAAAGGAAATTCAGAAATTCTTCAGTACTGATACACTTCATTAAGCTTTGCTTCCTATGCATTTCCTCCCCCTCTACAGTTCTGCAAATCTATACAAAGAAAATGGTTGCTTTTTGAGATCTTGTTATGCAGCGAGCAACAACATTGAGCAGTTGATTTTGACACACTGACAAAAGATAAAATAAAAGCCTAAAAAATGACCCTACCTATTTAGTTCAACCTCAGTGCTGAAGAAAAGCTATTTGCCATTTACTTTATAAACTTTCAATACTACTACTGCCATATTGGTAAGCCTGTATTTTCACTCAAGCTCAGGTAAATGGAGCTCCAAGGCAATGGTGTCTTCCATTCAGTTTCAATGTTTCCTGGTTCTAATTTCATCCTCTAAAACAGAGACTTCAAGAGTTAACAAAATATATAATTAAAGAAGAGTAAGAACTGCTTCTTTAGTTGAGAGCTACAAGGTCTCACTTGGCTAGAGAGTATCTGGAAGCAGACACAGTACCTATGGCAACCAGTGTAAAAGTGGAAGCCCACTGCAGTTACCATAATAGGCTTCAAATCTTTTCTGTAAGAAAACAAGAATGTCACTTATTGTTATAATCTTCCTTTCAAAGAAGCACAAGACACCCTGCTGACAGGCTGAACCAAGCATAATTTAATCTTCATGAATGAGAAGAAATACTGTAGCTGTTTCCTAAGTGGGAAAACAACTGTCGGAAAGAGGGAAGCTGGTGAGGTGTGTTATGTGCCAAGAATGTTACCTTCTCTTAAGAGAGTCTTAGAAGAAACAAGTGTCAGCCCCATTTCTATGACACATGCAATACTAACTGCCTAGCCTCAGTGTACACAGGCTAGTAGTAAACAGAATTTCTTTGCTACAGGCTATCTCTTTGCCAACAAAAGGGTGTGTTTTGACCACAATACAAATATTTTCAAATAATTTTGCATGTTTTAACAGTGCAGATGAGGCATTGTAGCTTCAGCACCAGCGGCTGGGCCACGGGGGTCCTATACAAACCAGCCACTCCATGGTGAAATACAAGCCCCATTTTAAAAACTTGAGTATAGATAAAAATGGTAAGTTAAAGAGTAAAACAATACTTATTCTAATAAAGAACTCACTTAAATGCATATGCCACCCCCCTCCTTGCAAGATTCCGGACTACTGGACACATACACTACTGTTAAAAGGAGATATGCCAAGCTGCTGTTGATATATATATACCAGTGGGCCAAAATAAAGTTACACACAGAAGTAGAAAGCAATTATGATATTTTGCATAGTTTAGATTCGACATGAGTTACAGAACAGAACTTCTTGTTCACCTTGCTTCTCTTCTGCAATACAGTTTAGTTCTCTATTTATTTCACATTAAAAGACCAGCCGTCATGCCATCACAGACACAGTGTGTTCATGTATGTCAGATCAATCCTAAGTGTTACTGACATATCAGCCTCCAGAAAGAAAAGACACAATACACACACGTTTCTTCAGGAAGCAGAAGCACAGCACACTTGCAGTGAGCGCTGCAAACAACTCACCAGTTCCAGATGCCCTCACCTCTCCTCCCCTTTCAGAGGGTACATTCAGAAATCTCCACTAAACAGCTCTCTGGGCAAAGGGGAAGCACCTAGAGCACCAAAGGGCAGGGACCATGTCTTGTCCAGAGCCTCAACTATGACTACACTTCTTCAAAGGCCTGAAAACAGATGACAGACTTTCTGTTGTGCTCTGTGGCCACAGCTTACAGCAGCTTTGAGAAAGCAGAGTAGCGCAGCAGATGGCAGACTCCAAACAGCTGCTCTTCAGCACTCTGAGCAGAGAGAAGCAAGCTCTGTGTAACCTGGCAGAGAGCGGTACAAAGCCTCACTAGGACATACCAAACACCCTGTTTTTATTATATAAAGCCTTCTGAATTTTTTTTTTAGAAGGAAGATAATTCACATCCCCCCCATCCCAAACACACACGTTCTCCCACTGTACTGTCAGGAAATCTGTATGAAGAGAAGCACACAAGATTAGTAACTGTATTGGCCAAATTGTTGATCACTTGTCACCTTTCAAAGAAAAAAAAAGCTGCAGCTGACTTATAGTGGAGGGAAGATATTTTTGCACTTCTTTGCTCCCCAGGCTCTGTAACACCATAAGATCACATATGGTACAGCTTTGCCAGTAAAGCAAAGTTTGTCACTGTGGACTCCGTGTGCTTCTAGCACGTTACAGCTGTATCAGCAAAGTGGTTTTAGTGCAGATCTGCAAACGCTAGCAGTTCTCTAATAAGTGAAAGATCCTCTCATACTGCCAAAATGATAGCAGGTCACAAGTTTCCTCATAAACAAAAGCTGCTTGTATTCAGTATTTTCTCCCCAATCTGCTGCTTTTATTTCCCTCCCCCCTTTTTACTCTCATAATCAACTACAGCATGTTTGCACTCAAGCAGCTCTAAGCATTAGTATTTATTACAGCAGCACCCAGAGTTCCCAGGATGATGGTGACCAGAAAAGTATAAATATTTATCTGTCGATGAGAGAACATCTGACATCCTACAATGCATAGGAAGTTGTTTGTGTTAACGACATCAGGTCTTTACAAGCAGATGAATGAGATGGAATCAAAACAAATATATAAACAATGCCACACACTGAATTTCTATCTTTTACATTTCCATCTTTACATTAGGTAGTTTTTTCCAGATTTTCTTCTGAAACTACCAGAAGCAGCAGCTTTAGAATACAGAATCCACCTGCTGAGGCCCTTCAGTCATCGCTGAACAGTTTTTACAGAAAATGTGCAACAGAGAGTCACCTGCTACTTCCATTTCATTCT
>NW_010111957.1:29271-34295 GCF_000699245.1 Pterocles gutturalis
AAACCACAGAGCAGAACAGGAGAGGCTTAATTCCACAAAATCCACTTTTCAATTAAGCCCTAAATCTGTTGTTTTGAAATTGAGTATTTCTTATCTTGATGCCCAATTCAAACAGCACCAGAAAGCGAGTTTCACACAGATTACAAGAGCAAAATATGCAAGTTCTAGGGAAAGGCAATGTCAGTTTTCCAAGCAGAACCAAAGAAACTGATTTAAACATCAGCAAGCCAGCCCTAAAAGTTTCCTCGTCATTATAATTTGATCTTCTTTTCAGCATTTTGTCAAGCTTTTCTCTCTTGTATTGCAGGCGTCCCCATACATACACTTTCTTTTTAAAGGCAAAGTGATTATTTCCCAAAATTACTACCGAGTGTATCTCGTAACAGTGAAAACTCCCTGGGAGTTTTAAATTAAGAAATGTATTAGGAAAAAGCAATTTACTGATAGCAAAATTAACATCTTGTCCAGCCTCTATATACTGTTGCAAGCAGGTCAGAACTGCCAAAAACGTTATTATCCAGACACGCCCAGTGTTAAACTGCACATTTCTCTCAAGCTGTGTATTGTCCTGCCATCAGCTTCAGCAGCAGTGGACAAACCACACACAACACAGAACAAGCTGGTTTTGACCACCACCCAAAATTACCAGAGCCATTCTGTTAACCATTTGCTAAATTAACTAGTACACAGCAGAAGTGCCACATTCCTCTTGTGCATTAACTTTGTCAAGGCTTCCAATTCTAACATTATTAATCATAAACCAGTGAGAGCACTGGTGTTCCTGGAAGGGTGGGCTGCTTCTGCTGGTCCCACTGTGCTTTCGCTACCACACACAACTGCTCCCGTGAAAACTACAGTTTGTTTGCAGGCAATCGCACATGAAGTTCACTTTCTTGTCTGAAAGGAATGGTTCACTTATACTGTAAACAAGTTCCTAGCAGTAAGTATCAGTGCATTACAATAACGTACACTAAATGGTACAAATTAGGAATAGGGAAGTTTTAGGGGATTTATTAAAAGCAGAGGTCACAGTACACAGAGTATTAGTAGTTTTCACAGAGGAAGGGACTAAAGGGAGTTTTCAGAAAAGACTGTGTAAACCAGAGGCAAGATTTTTTTTTTCCCCCTCTTCATGCTTACATCGCATAAACCCATTAAAATATCAGAATTCATGAATTAAACTATTCTAAAAGCAGGGAAATGCTGAAAATAAAGATGCCAGGGCCACACCTTGAGTGCAAGCGTTACAGCGTAAAGCACAAAGACGCAAAACAGGATGCTGAGGCAACCAAGAAATGAAACGCAGTGAATTGTTTAAGAGGGAGCAGAACAGGAAGCCGAAGTCTCAACTGTTATTGTAGTAAAATCTCCTCAAACAGGAAGGCTGCTGGAATTTCACATTGTTCTTTGGTTATGTCACAGGATGGTCACACAAGTTTCAGCTCCCAGGAAAGGAGAAATGTCTGTATTTGGGGGGCTGATTTCATCTCATGTTCTGTTTACAAGTTAGTAAAATTTCAGGTTAATTTCTAAAGCTATGGAAGTAATTAAGGGACTCTTCATTCACACTGACCCACTTCCACGGATTGTCAGAACACATAGCTCTTACCCAAAGGTGTGTGGTAATTAAAATTCTGCAAAGCAAGATTACTCAAGCCTGCCCCAGTTCATCAGAATTTTATATATGTATTTAGCTACATACAAGGCAGGCAGTTCCACTGATTTAAGTGAATTATTCAAAGCAGAAACATTTGCAAAGCTTCCCCGGATTAGGGATTTAAACACAGGTCCTTCCAGGAAGCGAAAGTGGCTGGCCTTCTTAGCTAGAGTTTGGCTATGCTAGTTGCACTTGCAAAAGATTGTAAAATAATTCATTTTAGGTTAGTAAAGACGTTCAAGGGAGTTGCCTGAGATATCCAGCTGCTTCCATGTAAGAGATGTGTGTGGCCTTAGACAGGCAACAGCATTCAGAAACTCCTTGTTGGACCTGACAAGTGTTATTCCTTACCCTATTCTCTTCTCAACAGCAATCCTGATTGCTAGTGGAGGAAGAATGCTTCTCCTTGCAAAGACAAAGGTTTATGTCCCCAAGCAACTAGAAGGACAAGCTAAACATCACCATATGTTGTCTCATGAGCCAAGGATATTGCCAGACCTTTACTGGCTTGGGCCCCTCAAGGCACGACCCACACATCTGTGTGGGCGTGAATGAAGTATCTGACAACACAGAAATAAGAAGCAGAACTGCAGAACTGTGTGCCAAACTCGATTCCCAACAACACTTTGATCTATAGAGAAATCCTTCATCATCACTAATCACCATGTAAAATACATTCTGTGATGCTGGAGTGTGAGAGAAGTCTCAAACTGAGGAAATACGGAACAAGCATCAATGCCAGAAGTCAGCAAGGTACATCCAGTGACATCTTCACAGTGTTAAACCTGGAATATTGAATATGCATATTTTCCACAGAGCTGCCATTTATGTGTTAGGGATGCTACCGTGATAGCCTGCAACAGCAGATGACTGGATCTAAGTACAGTGACCTCTCACGAACCCGCTTCTTAATCTGGCACCACTTCTGCATCTTCAACAACTTTTACACAAACATTTAAATATCTTTTAAGTGTCATTCCATCTTCTTATTTTTCCTTTTCTTAAAACCTTTAGAATCCTTCTTTCTCCTATTTCCTTACATTCCCTAATCTATTTTATTGAGGATTTGGAGGATTCAGATCCATTGAAAAGTTTCTTTAACCTTCAAAATATCATTTTGAGGTGATCCACAGTAGTGAATGTACGAAAGGAAGTATAATGCTTGGCAATTTCTCACACAATCAGAGACCTTAGTTTTGTTCCTTAATTACATGGATTATGAGAAGAGGGCCTGCACTTTCAAAATGCTAGATTCCTGTCTCGGCCTTGGGCTCTATGAGCCTTTTCCTCCACATACAAGAACTTAGCCAACCCAACAGGAAACTGCAGCCTTTTTGCAATTGCAAAATTACGTTTCTCTTCGTCATAGGAGTCCAAAACCGAGCAGTAAATCTGCCGAGATCCCTACATTTGACACTTCAGGTATGCTGCACTATGCCCAAGCACATAGCTTCACACACAGGGTTGCTTCACTGTATTGCCTGCAGGCAGCCATGAGAATTTGTTAAAACACTTATGTGTTTCTGTTTTCCAAGTACATTTCATGAAAAGAAGCATAAATAAGTAGATTGCTGCACTTTTACTCTGCTTTGCTTTCTTTAGTTATCTTTCCCCTTTTTTTTTGGCAGCTCAGGACTTAGGAAGCTCCACAAAGCACTCTGTCTAATCAGAACTGGCTGCAGGGCAGGTATGTGAAAAATGCAGCTTCTGACAGGGCAGGCTCCTTTCTGTGTAAACACCAGAAGTGACAGGTGAGATGAAAGCGTTGCAAAAGCAGCACTCTTTTTCTGCTTCCAGTTGTTAATATGCCCACTAGAGAACAACAGAATGTTTTAAAAATCACTACAGTTTGAAGAACCTATCCCATATTCTCTACAGCTTCATACCTTCCTCTCTAAAAAAATTTTAGAAAACATTAGCCTGGCCCATGTGGCAGTTGGGATACCATATGATAAGTATTTGTTCAAGACTGGCATTACTCTGTCCTTTAAAGCGCTCATCCAGAACCACTTTTGCTTCAGAGAGTTGAAAGATTCAGTGCATGTGAAGAATTCATAATCTCTTTGAGGAATGCAACAGCTGTGTTTTGTTCAAGAGCAATTTAGTCAAAGCATGACTAAGTAATGCAGTGATCATCTGGGTCTTTTTCAAACACAGCCTAAAAATCTAATTCTTTTTGCATGCATTTCTCATCTTAAGGTTTAGGCACACCATTTAACTGCATTATGTTATGTCCAGGAGCATCTCCATAATATAAAGCACAGAAGTGACTTGATATTAAGGCAATTTAAGTACTAAAAATCACCTATGCACTTTCAACAACAACAAAATCTACTCAGTGTTCATAAACTCACCACATGGTAGCCAGAGAGACAAGTAATTCAAACTCTGTTTTCTCATTATCAAATCCCCTAGTAATCAGGTAACATGAGGCATATACCCAAACAGAACCAGTCTCCCTTAACTCCCTGTCTTCACTAGTTAACCCCAGCACCACAGCATGAAGTCAGCTCTCCACTTAGATTCTTTTAGATCATCCTCAATCCCTGTTCTTGATTCTTAACAAACACACTAATGAAGCAGACTGAGGTAGGAACTTTGTAAAACCTGGAACACGCAGGCCCTAGCTCTGAAGGGCTTTGGGAAGCAGACACGAAGAGACAGGAGCATCAGGAGACAAGAGCATCAGGAGACAAGACGTTAGAGGAAGACTTGTTCTGGGTGAAGCACTAACTTGCCAAAAGAAGTCACATCCAAATTCTTAGCAGTGTTAAAGAGGAACTCTAAACTGATAAGGATGAAGGGTTTAAGACACCTCTCCTGAAATCAGAGACTGACAGAACCGTCACTGAAAGAAGAGCTGCGTTTTCCAGCCGTGTTGTGACTACACTCTCTAAGTGTGGAGGAACCATCAACCTAAGAAACCCTCACAAGCACATCTACTCACAAGGACAACTCAGGAGGGCTAGGAAAAGTGACAAAGGAGCCGAACACTTTCCTAGCTGGCTCACCCATTGCTCCTGACAGCCCTGCGAGGCAGGTGCCGCTCACTGACTCCCTCCCTCCCGACTCTCACAGATCCACACAGGTGCCCTTAGGGACTTGAATGCAAACTGTTGGCACTTTACCACAAGAATCACCCTATCACGCTAATTGCAGGATTGTAATTTAATCCCTCATGCACTAGGAGTGGGAGAGAAATATTTGAGAGCACATAAACATTACTATAAAGGCACGGATCTCGGCAGGAGGCCTGGGACAGAAGCACCCCATTAAAAGCCCGGCTTTCAGGAGAATATTCACAAAAAACAATTAAGAAGGGGAAAATAATCAAGCTAAAATTCCCTGAGGGAGTCGTTGAGCAGGT
>NW_010111958.1:0-1657 GCF_000699245.1 Pterocles gutturalis
TCCGTGGTGCGGGGGCCGCTGTCTCAGCCACTGCTCTGAGCGGCTCTTCCACGCCGGGGAGTTGCCGGCATGAGGCGTCGGTCACTCGGAGCAGGCTCACATTTGGGTAGTGTGAGCAGGGGTGAGCACCTCACTGCTGTCATCCTGTTCGTAGTATTGTCCAGTGTTCGCTTTAGTGCTTACACACAAACTTTCTTGGTTGTCTGGAAACTGCGAAGTCAACTCTTTCAGTTACTGAGCGTCATCCGTCTCTGAGTGCCCCTTTATTAAGTGGGGAATAAGCCGGCTCCAGGTGGGCAGCCAGTGTAACACATTGGGGTGCTTAAGTCGCAAGCGCTCCTACAAAAACACATTGCTAAAAATACCCAGCGGTGTTGTGCAATGAGTGGAATGGTAACCGAAAGGGAGAATGCAATCAGGCTCTTAATTTTCTAACGTCCCTGTGAAGGTCTCAGGCTGCCTGTTTGCAGTAATGCCTGTAACTGGGGGATTCTCAGTCAAGTTTTATATTAAAACCAAACTTAGCGATAGGCCTATGCCAAATAGATGTTTTGTAGTCAGGGATATTGTATTAAGTGTCAGGTTCTGGCCTAACGATTGTATGAACTACTGGTGGTGATGGCCCTTTCTCCCTTCAGTATCATAAGTTTCTTCTTGCTGTAGATGTGTTCCTGGATTTTTTTTTTCCATTGTGGTAAGCATGACTTTAAAGGATGGTATCTAGGAACATGGTTGTAATTAGGACTTCAGTATGTTAAAAAAAGGGTTACAGATACCTTAAGATCAGCATTGTGTTGCTGGTATACTTTTCTTGCGGTATGTGTTTGCAGTCCGTTTCCTGGCAAAGTAAGCTGAAAGGGATTTTATGAAAATGATCATAATTTGGGGGAAAGTTAAGACAGTGGGCTTTAGTCTTCTGTTTCCTATTTCAGTACATAACAGCTGTAACAACATTACTGTTTCAGAAAAAAAACACTTGGAAAGACAACTTTAGTTTACATGAAGCTCACGTACAGTGCTGTACACAAAGGCTGCGGTTTCCATAACTGACTGTAAGGGTTCATGGCCCAGTGAGAAATGTGTTCCAGCCACCATGCTCTTTGGGAGGCAGCACAAGCGTGTACAGCCATGCGGTGGTTTGGAGTTTGGTGGTTAAGTATAACCCAGTGCCACTTATTCTGCTATTTCCAACTGCTATTTCCAACTGTTTTTTAGATATGACTAAACAAGCTATAGACTGTATTTGTAGGCCTAACCGGGACATAATTCATTGTATTGCAGTCTAGACCAAGTTATGCAAGATTCAAGAAATAAAACCTGCCTCTGCTGGCGCTAAACTAGCCTTAAGTATCAGAGCATCCTTATTCCCTTTTTACATCCATGTCCTTCTCAAATACTTCATCCTCTGGGCCAGGAAATTCATTTTGAAGAATGGAGAAGATACTAGTGTAAGATGGAGGACAGTAGTATTGTGTAAATACTACTTTTTTTGTGTGTATGTTCAAAAACAAAGGAAAAAAACCCAAGAGGAATACTGTTACAACAGTCGGTAGGGCTAATGATGAACTGGGATTCTAGGCAAAGAAAATCAGAGTGTGTAAAAGCAAGGATTTTACTTTAAAAGAGACAAAATATCACCCCTCCAGCCCCCTGTCTG
>NW_010111959.1:0-282 GCF_000699245.1 Pterocles gutturalis
AAGCAGCAGAAGATGCAGGAGCTCAGGTGACATGCCGCCAGCAGCCGCTTCATTCCCTGGTGTCCCTGAGTCCTTCCTGGCTTCCCACCACCTCCGGACCCCTGGGCCACCTCACGGGTTCCTTTGCATCCTCATCAAACGGGATCTGCTCCGGGGCCACGGTCCCAAAGCTCGGCTCTGGCATAGCGCTGGGTGCCTGATGATTTCTTTCCTCTGCAGAGCCTCCGGCATCCCCGAGAAGTACTGCGCCCAGCTGGAGCGGAGGAACCGCAGCCAGCGAGG
>NW_010111959.1:306-1205 GCF_000699245.1 Pterocles gutturalis
CAGCGACTTAGGGATGTCCATGTGCTTAGCCTGAGTTTTCTATGAACACAGATGTTTATGAAGCAGACGGTGTCTTTCATCCTTCTCTGGCTTTAGGTTTGTGGGCTGGGAGCTGCCCTTTGGGCTGAAGTAGCCCAAAGGCTTGTTGCCCAACCTGCCCCACTCCCGGGACAGAGTCGCCCCGTGCCCGTCGCCCCACAGCCACTGGGAGAGAGCTGTCAGAGGTGGCCTGTGTCCTCAGAGGGGCCAAGAGCGTCCCCACACCCTCGGTGCAGCTCCTTGTCGGCGCCGAAGCAGCTCAGAGGAGGGTGGGTGTCCCCAGCAGGTGTGGGGTGGCTTGGGCAGGGTCCCCACGAGCCGGTCGGGCTCTTCCCATGCTCCCAGCACTGGCCCCAGCTGCCCACAGCTGCGTCAGCCCTGACAGTGCCACCTCCTCACCGAGGTGTCACCTCCAGGCCCTGCAGCAGCGGCGTTCTTCAGGGGCAAAGCAAAGGCACCGGAGCATGATGCAAACATTTCAAATCCATTTGGATGTGGACTGGCGGCTCCAGAGGGCTGGGATCCCATAGGAGTGGCTCTGATTAATTGTCAGAGCAGCTGAAAAATAAGGAGAGCCGGCAAAGGCGAGACTGCCCAGGGCAGGGGGACAGCTCGGAGGACTCTGCCGTGAGCCCTGAGCCTCCTCCAGGCTGGGTAAACGGGGAGGACAGAATGCTGCTGCCTCGTTACCTCTTCCCTGTCTCTCCTCCACCTTCTGCGTGTCCCCATGTTGTGACGGATCCCGGTACCACGGGCCTGCGCGACCCCTTTTGGGGCAGGGGCTGAAACGTGTCACTGGCTCTGCAGGACATCTGCCACCTCAGCCTGACCCTGCGCCAGCCATCGCGGCCACCGAGGGA
>NW_010111960.1:0-248 GCF_000699245.1 Pterocles gutturalis
GATTTGACTGGGATTTGAATATTAGGTAGCATTGCTCGGGGCGGAGAGCGGCAAATAACAACTGGAGGCTGTTTGGGGAGTGGGGGCAGTGGGGGGTTTGTCCTTCTCTTGCCCAGCTGCAGCCCTGAGCGGGGCCAAGAGGGATTTTGGGCTTCCTCGTCGCTGGGTACATGGCCCTGGAAATGGCACCACATTTGGGGAGTGAGACCACCCCCCCAAGCCCCCCATGCTCCTGCAGCAGTTACCCT
>NW_010111960.1:332-608 GCF_000699245.1 Pterocles gutturalis
TGAGACCCCTAAGAACCAGTGGCAAAAGGGAACCTTTCCCCCGCCCGTGTCCTGCCATGACCCTGGACCCTCCATCCTGCAGAGGCACAGGGATGGCAGAACCCTGGGGACAGCCCTGCGCCCCATCCCACACCCCAGCCAGGCTGCACCCCCCGGCGCAGGGTCAGGCAGGGGCTGGGGGTGCTGCACGAGATAAAGCCACACACCCTGGCACGGCTCAAATCCAGCCAAGCACCGGCACAGCTCCTCCACAGAGCATCCCCCCGAAAAAATATC
>NW_010111961.1:0-565 GCF_000699245.1 Pterocles gutturalis
GAAAGCTGCTGTTTTATTAAGATGCCATTCGCTGTTGAGAAAAGATATTAGGAAGGAAAATACGCGAGCAGTGCCCACGTCATGACCTTGTTGTCCCCATGAAGATGAATGACCCAAACCTGCTCAAACCCTGATTATACACCCGCTTCTCCTCGAGAAATGTGTTTGTTCACTTTCCCGGGGTGGACAGAGAAGAGGTGGATTGTGAGACAGGCGGGCAGAGAGAGGGACATGAAAAAGCAACAGCAGCTGCCTTCCAGTAAATGCTCTCCAGCTCACATTTTCATTAGTCCTAAATTCAATCACAGTTTAAAGGAAGCGAAAGATAAAGAGCAAGGGAACATTTAAAGGATTCTCCAGAGGGAGAGAGGCTTGCTTTACCATTAAAAACCCGACTGAAAGTTACTGTTGTTATTCACATTACTGCTGTGCCAGAGGCCTGGGGCAGGATGAGATTCGCATCGTGCGGCACTTGGGTGTGCTCGGCCTGTGACGGTTGAAAGCAGGGGGTGTGTGTGGGGGGACAACTGGAAACAGGGGGATTGTCCCCCTCTGCTCCGCTCTG
>NW_010111962.1:0-45821 GCF_000699245.1 Pterocles gutturalis
TATCAAATAACTGTCGGCCCAGTGGAGCATCCCCCAGCCCAGCGCGGACGGGGGTGAAAGACCTTCCCCCCCAGGGCTGCACACCAAACCCCGGCCTTTAAAGACAAAACCTGCCCCCAACCCTCCTCTCCATCCCTGGGGCTGCCCCACGGCCCCGTCCCCAGGCAGCCCCCAGGCTGTGCTCCCCCAAAACTGCCTCTGAACTCAACCACCAGGCATCCGGCCATCCGCAGGGGCAGCAGCCACCAAGAGTCAGGATTTGGCAGAGTAGCACCCATGGGGCATCCCAGCATGTCACAACCCCGACAAACCTGGGACATGCTCACCATCTTGCTCAGGAGGCGATTAACAATCTCTGTTAAGCGCTAAGGACAGATAAGCCTCGCCTTTGGCGCTGTGCACCCCCAGCACCCTGCACCCAGGGTTTTCCACGGGTGCCCAAAGCATCACTTCCACAAGCCTCAAGGAGCAGCGAGGTAGGTGAAAGGCTCCCACCCAGGGAAACTGAGGCACACGGTTACACAGCTGGCAGGTGTCACACAAGCTGTAGTGCCAGGAACATCTTCTCACCCCTTGCCGGCACTCGCGCCACGACAGCTTTTAGTCCTCTTAGTGGGGCTGAAGGAAGTTGACCTTTTCAGCACGCAGCTCAGAAACGTCCGTTAAAATGGATCCATTCCAAAGATGAGAAGCCCAATACAGAAGGTTTCTTGCCTCGCAAACTCAAAGAGCTGCACTCAGCCCAGCTGACACAGCTCCAGCTCTGGTGCTTCCACAGCTCCCTTCAGCCTCACAACCACAAACTGAGGTTCACTTGTCCAGGGAACCGATGAAAACCAGCTTCATGACCCAAGCAGGGCAGTGAAGCTCTGCGGCAAGGTTAGGCGGGACAGCGACCCACGGATTCCAGCCGCAGGTCAGGCTGGTTTCTGACACAGTTCCCCCCGGCCTCCCAGTGCCCCTGCCAAGCTGGAGAGCACAACTGGGCATCGACGGTGATACTGCTGCAGCACTTGGGAAAAGCAATTCCAAACACCGCTCCTGGGCTGCTTCAGCTGTTACCGCAGAGTGCCCCTGGGTATTTCAATGGAATATCTCACCTTCCATAGCACCCAAAAGTGCTTTAGCAAATGTGAACCAAGCCTCATAACAACCTCACAAAGCCGGGCTAAACTGCCCCCATTTTACAGATGGGGAAACTGAGGCACAGTAAGGTTTAGGGACTGGCCCAAAGTTGCACAGCTAGTCAGGAACACAGTCTGGCTCGCCCGATTTCTTCTGCTTAGCCACGAGACCTTTCTTCCACAGGAGAAAAGGAACCCCTTCCCCAGTTAGCCCTGCTCTGGTTTCAGGTGGCTGAAGAGGAGCAACCAAGGGCGAAGGTCTGAGCTCTTCCCCCTGCAGCATCATATTAAGACTCACTAGGACATCCTGGAAGCTGGGCTTTGGGAGCACGACAGGTGATTCAAATACAGCAGTTTACAGGTTACAATAAAAGCCAAACCCCACACTTTTAGGTGACCCAGAGGAAGGGAAAAAATAAAACCTATTCACAGTTCACCTGCCTGTGCTAGGGAAAAAAAATACAAATCATATTCCCTTCCTCGTAGATTCCAGCCCCTCCCAACTCGCAATAAAAAGAAAATACTCAATGTTAGTTAGGCTTCACAAAGCGTTGAGGTTACAGACGCAGTAAACCAGCACAACTGGCATACTGCCTAGAACAGCACAGCTCGATATAAAAGTTGCTTTCTTAAAATCACTTCAAAACCAATTTCTGTATAAGAGGATTAAAAGGAAATTAGATATGAATTCAAAATCAGTGTAGAAATCTACAGTTCTTATCAAAGGCAGAATACAGTATTCACTTTGATAGTAAAACTCCAAGTGTGTCACACACACCTGACCCCAGGGACGTGTTATACCAGTAACAGTCAGTAGAAAAGGTTATTGCTTTAGCATCTCTCAGTAGAACGTGTTTAACAAGAGCACAGAAAAGGGAAATACCAGGGGGCTGACAGGTCTCATTAGCAAAGAGAGAAAGAAGAAAGGATATAAGCTTGGATCTTTGTTTTTTTTCCTGGCTTCTTAAATCCCTCCACTTCTCCCCACTCTTGTGACAGTTTCAGGCCAGATACACACACATGTCACGCTTCCTTGTGACAGGGATGGAAGAAAGGCTGTGCTCTAACCTCTCTGCACCTGCTTTTAGAGAAGGGACAATGCCTCTTCCTCTCTCCTGGGAGCAGCAGGCGAGGGGAGCAGATACCCCGGGCAGGCTGGGTGCTGACGGAGGTGCCTGGCACTGGATGTCACCCACAGGAGCGCACACCAGTGCTGAGGGGTGGTCAGGGCTTACTCCACCTCCTGCTCCAGCGTGTAGAGAAAAGGCAGGGAGTAACAAACTAGGGAAAAAAATCCACCCCACGTAGGAACATCTTGATTCCTCTTTAAAAAAAAAAAAAAAAAAAGTGGTATCATTTCCTTACAGTGTAATAGAACTGGAGAGACCCTTGCAGGGTCTTGGCTGCCTGCGCTGACGCTCTGGTCTCAGTAAGTCACACACGCCTCGCAGCTCCAGTGACCGGAGCCAGGGCAGCACCGAGATCACAGGGTGCCCCTGCTGCGCTATTGCAGGCGTGCAGACAAAAGCCTGACAAAGAGGTGTCAAAGCAGAGGGCTGTGTTGTCTGCAAGTGTCACGATTTGCTCAGAGAGCTGACACAGGATGAAAAGTGCTGGCAAAGCCTCCTTCTGCCAGGAGGGGGCTGGGTAAAACCTCCCTGTCAGAGCCCCAGAGCTAAACTCAGCTGTCAGACACAGCAAGGGCATTTCCAGTTGAATGGTCCATCTCCTCTCTGGACCTACTGCCTCTCCACAGCAGCAGAAAGCACGCCCATCCCACCCCCACCCCACCCTCCTCCCCTGCCTGGTAAGGTTTCTAAATCACAGTTATGTTCAGAGAGACAGAACTGCCAAGGGGGTGGCAGAAAGATGCTTAGCGCCCATCTACGATGCCTCTAACAGAAGAGCTTGAGGAAGCAGTTCTGGCAGTAGGGCTTGTCATTCTGCTCTTTGAAGGTTCCTTTGTTGAGCTGCTTGAGGCAGAAGGCACAGACAAAGTGTTCGGGGTGAAATTTCTTGCCCATAGCAGTGATGCAGCGTCCCGTGATTGGCTTCTGGCAACCGGAGCAGAGCGAGCCGCGACGCTCGTGGTAATGCACCTCGCAGTAGGGCTGCCCGTCGTGCTCAAAGAAGCTGCCATTGATGAATGGTGTGAAACATTCCTGCAGGAGGACAAAGCAGAAAGGGACAGAATGTATAATAAGCTCAGGATACACGCAGCTCCACAAGCCTCCTCTGCTCTGTGGCAGAGCCTGGCTGCACTGGCAGCAGCGTGAACTGCTGCCTTTCAGCATCGTCCTGTTGTCCAAAGACTCAAACTGTCCATCAAGACGAGTTTCCAAGGAAAGGCTGATATATGGACAGATAAAGCCACAAGCGAGGGAATTAACCCTGCTCCTTCCCCCAGCTGGTTTCACTTCTACAAAACAAATAAGGCAAATGAGCTACCAGATGTGTCCAGCCAGGAGAAGGGAGAACGCTCCTCTCCCTGAGATGCATAACACTGCAGCACCTTTCCCCTTTCTTTTTTTTAAATCTCACTCCAGTTTCCCCACCAATGGCAGGCAGAAGCAGGGACCAAGACACACTTGCATGCAGCAGAATTCTGATGAACATGGGACTGATTCCAGCTGAGAAAATGAGGCACAACTCATTTCCACAAATGATCTCTCCAGAATGGCTGGTACTATGCAGGTACGCTTCGCACTGGACTGTCCATCCTGAAACACCTCCACCATGTACCCACACGTTGCTGCTGGGAGAAACTGCTGTTTGTTCTACAGCACTAATGATGTTGAACAGACAAGAAGAGGACACACCAGCTATGTGCTTATTAGCACGCAGAGCTCCTCACTCCCCTCAGTGTCAGGCAGCTGAGGATGCTCCACTTTGGAATCTGCAACAGAAGCATCCACTCTCCCCACAAGACTGGGGAGATTCCCCTCCTTGTACGAGTGGGAAACTGAGGCAGCAGGATGTGGGAGAGAGTTGAGGATGCTGCCAGATTCACTGAACAGATCAGCAGCGAGGCCCCAAGGAGAAGCCAGGTTTCCAGAATCCTGGTTTTGGTTGGCTCCAACACCATCCTTGTCCCCAAGGAGGACACACAGTATCACACACAGCTGGACCCCAACACGTACACAGAGTCCAGCAAACAGCTTGCAGAGCCACAGACAGCTAAACATTAGCAATATGGGAATGTATGCAGTTTGCCCACAGCAAGTCCAAGACTTCCCTAATGCTGACAATCAGTTCAATGAAGTGTCTCCTCCCTCTGCCAGCAGGACAGCTGAAAAGTCTGCTCTGCTTTAGCAAAAACAGGAAGAAAATCCCACCTTGTGTCCTGGAAAACACCAGTGCTGGCTCCACTAATACAGGCAGCACAGCAGCAGGCGGAAAGGAAGCAGAACTGTTGGCAGAAGTCTCAATCTCTGCACAAAAAAGTCAGCCCTCCTGAGCCCCACAGAGCCAGGGCTGCCATCTTCTGCCTCCTCTCTCTGCACACAACTCTGGGAGCCACAGATAGTTCCGGGCAAGCAGTTGCAATAGCACGGTGACAGACTGCTCTGACCATCATAGCAGGAATCAGCAGCTTGTGGTTCTGCTGCTTGTTCTGGTCTCTGCCTTTCTTTCCCATTCTAAGAAACACTGGCTGGCTTTGCTCATCTCTTGGGGCTTGTAAGAGTTAATATTTGCAAGGCTCTCTGAAAGAGTGCCAAGCATTTAATCTGCAGTATTCCTGTTTATTATCCCTGTTGTATGGAGCCTGCCACTATTTCACCAACTTGCATGTTTGTCTGAACAAGGTCAGTCTCATTAGTTTACATTGTCAGATGGAGCATGGGAGGAAGATTCTCAAAATCTGATTGCTGAGGCAAGTGGTTGGAGAGAAGCTTAGTTTATAATTATTTAAAGGTCACAGAACATGTCTCTGTTTATCTGTGAGCTGCTGCAGAAGCCCATAATTGCAGCTGGGAACAAAAAGAGCAAAGCAGCTACAAAGTTTAATGTAAACAGGCAGCGGACCAAGAAGGTGTTTGGTTGCTGACATGTTTTTATCTTATGGGGCTGGCTGCCCTTCACTACCCCACAGATGCCTTGTCCTGATAAGGGACCAGATGCCTGCAGGGTAGAAATGAGAGGGGTCGTACAGCAGCAGCAGCAGCAAAGGACCTTGGCTTTCTTACCCGACAGACAAAGCATTCAGGGTGCCACAGGGTGTTCAAGGCAGAAATGTAGTTTTCCAGGATAGCCCGGGCACAGCCTCCACACTTGGGAGCAAACATGTCAAAGTAGTCCTTGCGGCAATAGGCCTTGCCATCCTTCTCATGAAATCCTGCCAACAGAGAATAGAGGCAAAGAATATCAGCTCCTGATCTTTACCCAAGACTGGCCAAGCTCTGCGGGGTAACCGTCACGGGTAGGATCATCCTTCCCTCTGCTAACGCACAGACACAGCGGGTAGGGGCTCCTTGTTCTGCTGCCCTTCCTGCACCATGCATACTTCTCCTCTCCAGGGAGAAGATTCCTGCTAGCACCCTTCCCCATAAACAGCTGTAGCCCTTGGAATTTCCATCTGCAGTAGTTCCCCTGTCATCTCTCAGGCTGTCCCCTAACAGCAGCTCTGCCTTACACACTCGTCTGCAGCTCAGGGGAGAGATTGCATGAACCAGCAATACCTTCAGGTCCGAAGAAAGCTCCACACTGGGCACAGAAAAAGTGTTCGGGGTGCCATGTTCTGTCCAAAGCCGTCACCACTTTCTGTTCAGAAGAAGACAAAGGGTAAGTCATGTAAATGATGGCTTCAGCTTGGAGGTAAGGCAGGGCTGGGTGGGGGGAAGAACACATTAATGTTGGTACTGACAAGAGCATGTATTAAAATAGACTGTCCTTCAGAAAGGTGAGTCAATTCTTCCCCACCTCTGGCTCATTCAGGCTTTCCCCACTGCACACTTTTTTTTTTTACCCTAAAAGGATCTTATGCACTGCTTCCTCCCTTATACAGGGCCCCGTCCAGCTCTGGGGACTAGCACTGGTGTCTGTTACTACAGGCTACCAGCAGACAAACGCTGAGGAACCGTTACTGGAATGATGGAGCGATGTGGGGCTCTGAAGGAACTTCAGCAAAGGGAAGAGGGACTGACTCTTCTCACTGCTGTAAGAATTTGACTGGGCCAAGTTGTTTCCACTTCAGACACAGGACAGAGGAAAACCAGAAGTCCCCAAACAAAATCTTCCACCCAGCACACACGGGTGAAATAGAGTTTTGAACACCCAGGCCTGCAGCATCTCGCCAGCGCCCTTAATCCACCCCCCCCCAGGAACTCACATCAAGGATCGGCCCATTGCAGTAGTAGCAGCGAGGGGAGAAGAGGTTGTGATAGTCCTTCTCACAGTAGGGCTGACCATCCCGCTCAAAGAAGTTCCGCGATCCGATCTCCTCCTGGCAGTGGGTGCAGACGAAGTGCTCAGGGTGCCAGGTTTTCCCCATGGCTGTAACTACCTGTTGGGAAGACAAATTATGAAGGACAACTCTATCTCCCCGTCCCCTAGACCACATGACAAGATAACCAGCTGGAGGTCAACAAGAATGACAAGTTCTACTACTCAAGTGAGCCCTGGACTGGGGTAGCATGAAAACTGAATTACCTATCATCTCAGGAGAGGGCAGTCCCTCAAGGGCAGGGTAGAGGTCACTGGAGGAGCTTACAGCGTACCTAGCCAGTGGATAAATAGAGTACTTCAGTTTCTCCAGCATCTCCAGTCTCTTCAGCCTCACGAAACAGCCCTCCCCGTTGCTCCCAACTGCAGCCCAAGATCCAGCAATGAGACAGCACCTTCGACTCACCTGCCCAGCAATAGGCTTCTTGCAGGCTCCACAGACACCTTTGGCAACTGTAGCTACACCCAGCTTGTTCAGGTCAGACTGAAGACTTCCCAGCATGGTGTCCAGCTGGCTGCCAGGCTTGGAGGCTGTGGATGGGGGGGGGCCGCTTTGGCAACTTTAGCTACACCCAGCTTGTTCAGGTCAGACTGAAGACTTCCCAGCATGGTGTCCAGCTGGCTGCCAGGCTTGGAGGCTGTGGATGGAGGGGAGCCGCTCCCAGCTTTCCCCTGCGCCATGAACTGCAGGGAAGAGAAAAAAAAGACTGTAAGGCAAGTGCTGCTGTGCTTACAAGATAAATGCCTGCTGGTGCTGCCAGTGGCTCCTCTGTACAGATGGACAGGAGATTGCTAGGAGACAGCTACACTCTCTGCAGAAGCCTGTGAGAGCCAGAATCAAGCACACACATGTATTCTGCGCCCATGCAGAGACATTCAGAGAGACTGGGATGTAGAACAACAGAGCTGTGAACTGAGGATTTTATTTTCCTTCACTGTGCATACAGCAGAGGTCAACATCAGATCCCAAGCGGCCAGTACAGTGCTCTCCAAGCCCTGCCAAAAATCTGCCTTTACCTCATCAGTTCCTGCCCAACCAACAAAGCAGAGACGCCATCCAGAGGGCCCCTTCCCCTCGACCTCTCTCTATTTCTATGCTGTTGCTTTCTCAGTTGTCACTCTCCCCTCTCCAACAGAGATCTCTTCGTCACGTCACCTCTCTTTCGGCTAGAATATCTCCTCCCTTCCCTCCTTCCCTTGGCACAACCTTCTGCAGATCTTTCTGCCAAGTCTCCTTTGCCCCCATCAGGTGGCTCTCATCCCATGCCTGAGCTAAGCAAGTGGAAGCCGCAGGAAGGAAATAATTCCCCTCAAGCTGCCTGCTGTTTACCTACCGAGAGGGCAGTGCCTCCACGCCAGAGCCCCAGACAGGACTGCCATGGAGAGACTGCCACGTCTATTGTCAGACCGCTGGAAATGCACAAAGGTGAAGAGAAGGGGCTGAAGATACCTGTCTCAGAGGCTGTTTCTGAAACTCACACCACCACAGTACACATAGTTCGGAAAGGCTTCCCGGAAGAAGGGGAGAAATGCTTTTCTTAGGTTCATAACTTACAAACAAAGTATATGTTGTCTTTGGCCACCAAAGCCCCCTTTGCAGGCAAACTGCAGCAATGAAATACAGATTATTTTATCTGACTTTGCCCTGCAATAGCTACTGTCAGGTTTAGAGAGACCCAAAGAAGTCTCTCTCCGGGATACTGGTCTGGTGCACATGTTTTCTCTTATCAAGAGGACAGAATAAAACAGATGTAAAATCTACACTTGTGAAGGCACCAGCCTGCTGCCAGCACAGCCAGGGGAGCAGGGACACGCTGAAGTGCTGCAGAGCCTTGGCAGAACCTGCCCTTCCAGCCACAGGCGCTCTATTCCTCACCCTGCAGCTGGTCATACTTGTAGTCAACTAATTTACTGGATGACAAACCCTGGTTTCTACTTGTTTGTATAAAAGTTCTCATGACATACATAAATTTAGCTTTTTTACAAGCAAGCTTGACTCCCAAGAGAGCCTAACACACAACTTTTCCTCTCCTTTCTCCTCCCCACCATCCCCACAGCCTGCAACCTCTCCTAGTCCAGCAGCACAGAGCAGCCCCACAGCACCCTGATGTCCTGAGCCTAAAACAAACCCTCCACCACACAGCAGTTATTTGCTACCCAACAGTCACAGTGAATGTCTGCAAGCACACCATTGCAAGGAGACTTTTCCCAGGAGGAAGACAGCAGGCCTTTGTAAATTAAGCCAGGCCAGAGTCCCAGGACAAAGCCAGGCTTCCTGCACGGCACAGCAGGAGGAAAAGGGCTGCACCGTGCGGACAGAACCGTATCCTCTCTCGCTCTAACCAGGGCTTGCAGCCACCAGGCCGGGCAGGCACCCAGGCCACACACAAATGACAAATACCACCTGGAGAGAAAGAAGATGAGATAAACTCACCATGCAGGAACAGAGAACTTTACTCGTGCCTGTAGGGACCACACACTCCCGCAAGCCACAGCTAACCTCAGTGCAGGCACAGCCACCTGCTACACTCATTTCTACCTGACCTGGTGATCCAGCCTTCTTGACAGCCCCCAGAGAGTCCCCAACTGAAAGAGGTTTGTTTCCACCTCCTGCAAGCAATGCCAGCTGTTTACAGGGGACACTCAGCACAATATCCACAAATTCATCATGAAGAGGCCCTTCAAATTCCCACCTTCACCCATGAGATCTGCCATCACTCCAGTTCAGTTAGGAGCTCTGCGAGCAGCAAACCATGCGCTACAGGTTATCGTCTACATTAATGGCACAGGGAGCTCTAGGAGCAGATCCCAGCAGCATCTGCAGCACGCCCATCGACCAGAAAATCACACCATGCTGAGAAACAGAAAGGAGGTCCTGCCTTCTCAGGGGCGGGGGGGCCCAGGGGTGCATGAGCAGGCAGCAGGTTGGCACTGCGGACCAGGGGAGGAGCAGAGGTCACCTGAAAAGTACAACAGATCGAGATGCAGAGGTGTATCCCTGCTCACTGCTTGAGAGCTGCCTGTACACACAACATTGCACGTCACTGCAATGATGTGCTCATATACATTAACTTCCCACCACCCTGGAGCTGCAGCCCTTCCTGGACAGGACACACGAACACAGCTCTTGATCCTCATCACCTCCCCAAAATCCACTGGCATTGTGGACACTTGTCTAAACGAGCAAGCACAGGAAGGACTGATGACTTGGCTCCTTCCAGTCTGGAGGTTTTGCCGTCTTTTACTCCCTCCACTCCAAGACCGATTACGGCAGGGAGAGTTGCAGCCTGTGCTTCAGAGCTGCCTGCCTCGTCTCAGAGGGAAACAGAGCCCCTATGGCACAAAGCGCCCATCAGAACCGACAGGAACCACACACACACCAGCAGGTTATTGCACGGACACGCACTTTGCAGTGCCAGACAGGTACAGCTGGGATTAGATATTGCCAGAGTCCTCTCTCCTGTCCAGCAGTTCAGTATCAGCCTTTACCTGAATATTACATCTACTGAGCTGCCAAGTTGGGAGCAGCAGTTAGACTGGAAAACACTGCTACAAAAACAAACCAGAGAGAGAAGCCTGCCTGCACCTGTGGGAAGAAAGCTTCGTCTTCAGTCTGACAGCCAACAGAAACAACTCTCTTGGTGCCAGGGGTCCAGGTCTGGGGAGAACACAAGTGCCTAGGATCTTCAGAAGGAGGGGTGCCCACAACAGAAAGCTCATGATAATCATCATCGGAAGTTTCCCACTGGAATTGAGGCTGGGGAGCCAAGCTGAAGGAAGAGGAGGAGACTGCACTAGGAACTGAGGTAGACGGCACACGGGAAGGCTGAGGTGGGAGGAGAGGTGCACGGCCAGAGAGATGAGAGGGAGTAGCATTAGCAAGGACTGTCTTTGCAGCTTCTTTGGAAGGCTGGAGCGGGGGAGAGGCTGGAACAGAGACCGTTCTCCTTGGGGGGACCGGGGATTCTGGAGGAAAAACCACCTAGAAAGACAGGGAGGAAGAAGAAAGGTGAATAAATCCAAAGAGGAACCAACAAGCACTTCCTGCAACAGGAAGGCTAGTTGTTACCATCTGTTTATCTAAGGGGAAAAAGCAGCAAGAAAGAGGAGGGAATTAGAAAACGTGCTTCCCTGTGTAGCTCAAGGAAGAGCACCTTCTTATACCCAGAACTTCCTGCACAGGTACAGTACTGGGGAAAGCAAAGCATGCCTCTACGACAGGCTTCCCAGTGTGGTTTTAAAAATAATCCCCACGCGGACATTTGACATGTGACAGTAGCCGACTGCCCAGACACCATCACCAGCACCCTCAGATCCCACTCCATTCTTAAACATCAAGAACTAGGGCCCGCTTTCCAGGCCAGACGAGGGTGCAGTAGAAGTTAGTTCTTCATTTCGTGTTGCTTAGGACACTCAGAAACTTAATCTGCACCTCCACACAATGCTATCTGGACAGAGGGACACGCTGGAATTTCCCAGCACATGTCCCTCCTTTCTACCTTCTCTACTTGCTGTCCACCACTCTGCTGTTCCCCCTGGGGTCTGGCAGTGATAATGACCCCCTCTGTCAGCCAGTCATCCTGGCTCTTCCATTCTTCCTGTTCCTGTTTAGCGATGCCCAGTCTGTCCTGCAGCTCTTGAATCACGCGATCTTGGGACTCAGTCTTGTGAAATATGGCAGGACCTAGTTTACGCCTTGGAGAGAGGTCCCGATACATTGGATGCACATTCGCAGTCTCTTTTGTCCTCTTGATTAAAGATTTAATCTAAATGACAAAGGCAATAGTATCAGCAGAGAAGAGCAATGTCAGAGCAAGCCCCAAGATGCAACAGCACAAACTCAAGCCATTAGTGACAACTGTGAGCAGGAAGAGTGATGACATTTATTCCACAATGCCAAAATTCCTCTTGGCACAGCCCAGAACAGTGACTCAGTGCAAGGAAAAACCCCGTAAGGATAATCACAGCAGCCAAAAATAACTATCTAGAAAAGGGAAAGATTAACCAGCAGGAAGCCAAGATAGGAGGTGCAGCATGAGCATGCCATTGAGCATTAAAGAAACCTCAGCATCACAAGGACACAGAGCAGCCGCTCTGCGTTTGCCCTTTACAGGCAAAAGACTCTTGGTCAGAGATGTCTGGTGCACAAAGTGTACTTCCAGCGCTGGAAGGAACACTAACAGCTCCAGCAATGAGACCTAAAAAGGCAAGCAGAGCAGAGGAGCTGCCATCCCAGGTCAGGAACATCCTGCAGTGGCATGAAGCAGCCCTTTAACTTTTCAGAGGCCTCTGTGGAGTGAGTCTTACCCCCATTAGGGAATGAAAATCCATTTCCCACGGAGTTCCCTACAAACCGCCATGTTCTGTGCTGCTGACCAACATGCAGAAGAGACCCCAAGATAAAGCAGAGGACTTCAAACCTCCGTGACACGCAGCTGTCAGTAACACGGCTCAGAGCTGCATGCTGTTAGTGCGGGTGAGCCCGGGCACACTCACAGCACACACAAAACGTTAGTGCGCTGTCAGAACAGTCCCGGCCAGGACTCATCCTACTCCTACATTCAATCAGTGCCTGCCTGGCCTGATGCAGAAATCCTCTCAATGGGTGGTTTGGAGATGCATGGCGGATCCCATTCAGCTTTCCCAATGTTTTCAGGAGATTCCGGAGTGACTGCAGAGCTTCTCAGCTGCTCATTTTCCTGGTCTCCTCTGGCTTTGCTCATGTCAGCAGCACCTGCCTTTCTAGTTCTGTCTCTGCCCTGCCTCTTCCTGACCAGCTCAGGACACCCATCTACCCTGGTGTCATGATGTACTCCAGCTTTTAGCTCCTGTCCTTGCTCCACTACAAAGCCCAACTGGTTTTTAGTATCTGGGAAAACGTCCCACCGATCCAGGGCCACAACAGAAGGCTCACACACAGGATTCAGAAAGCTGTCGTTCTTTGCATGTATCTCTGGCACAGGCACAGACAGCTCCAGGGCCCACAGCTCATCTAGAGCTGTTTCCACCCTTCTGCCCTGGGAAGGAAGGGCTGAATTGTCCCTGAGTGCGTTCTGCTGACCCAGCTCTTTAGGTATGTGCCCCTGCCCCTGACCATTTAAAGTGCTTGAAATTGATACACTCGAGATTCTGGGGTCAGTTCTCTGCTCCTTCTTCTCTTTTGCCAAATCGTACTCTAGGCCCTGTGCCTCCACAGACCTACACAGAAGCTCCACGCTGGAAGCTGGCACTGGAAACGCCTGGGAAGCGTTTCTAGAAGAGTCAGGCCTTCTGCTCAGCTGAACCAAGCTTGCAGAGCTTGGCAGAACTGCAGTGTAACCGCCTTCCTCAGCGCAGAGGACTGCTGAGGGGGCAGATGTTGGCACCGCCGAGTCCCCACTGTGACTTGCGGAGGGGTGTTTGGAATGGGACAGCACTGCTAAACTGTGAGGAGAGGTGCTGGAGTCTGCACGTGCTGAGCTGGGAACTGGTTCTAGGGAGGGTTCAGAAATCAGAGACATAGTGGAACTAGTCTGCAAAAAGGAGACAGAAAGAATAAGGAGAGAAAAAGATAAAGACAGAGGTAAGGAGAAGAAAAACAGCAAAGAATTAAGCATTGTAACAATCGTGACCTCCAAAATCCAAGAGCCATGTGGATCCAAAGCCTTACTTCCAAGAATAAGGAAGGGAAATGAGATATCAAAGAGGAGAACCAGTATGACATTGTGATGATCTTCACATGAGATTATGGGAAATTAAGCTCTACAGGCATCAAGGTCCTTTTCCTATGTCCTCCTTCTAAGTGATAGCTCATGTGTTCACCTGCAGCTGTGACAGGGACATGCAGCGGCCGCGGGGAAGCCAGCTACAAACCCAGGAATGTCTAGACTGCAAGTAAAGGTCACGTTAACTTACTCACAGCCAGCCATGTAAATTTTACATTTCAAAGCTAAAAAAAGCCATCAATGAATAGAACAAAGCATGACATTTTCTTCTTGATACACTAATAAAATGCTCCAGTTGGCTGAGTACATGGCAATGAAAACAAAGCTTCGGGGCATTCACAGCAAGAACAGATGACATGGCTTTGTTCTATTCACATCGCTAATCTCACCTTGGACGTGAAACATACTGAATCTATACGAGTCTGTCAGTCACTCCGTGCCCCTGTAAGCATCGCTTAGGTGGCTGGATTAGCCTCTTCCCCTTAGGCCAAAGACTCCACATTTACATTATAATAAAATCCGTATTAATTTTGATCCAAAATACACTCTTAACAAGAGCAACCTATACAGAGTTTTTGGATCTCTTTGACTTGCAGGGTCTCTTGAAAACAAAAGATCATGGGTCCTCCTCTTCCCATCCTGGCTAAACTCTAGGAGACAAATTGACGTTACTCCTTTTTATTAGAAAGAGAAAATTACAACAGTAGCTTGGACAATTTCACACAGCAGGTCCACCTAAGACCAATGCTGAGCCCTCTTAGTTTTAAAAACATATCCACAAAGGATTTCCAAATCCCAGAGCTATCAAGACCTGCTCTGATTCTTAGTCACATTTTCCAAAGAAGCCTCAAGAAGTCAGATGCTTACGCTCTAAGGCAGCAGAGCACATAACTTCCTAAGCCCATGCATGGCATTTCAGCCTCTACTTACCTTTCTGAGATAATAATGAATAAAAGGACAAAATTAACCAGAACATGCACAAAATCTGCCAGTAGATGGAAGAGACGTATACCTTCAGCTGGCCTACGCTGCTACCACCCCCAAGGGTCAGGAGCTGGCGCACACACGTTTGTGCAGTCGCAACAGCAGTGCTACAGATCATGCTCAGGAAGGACAGAACAATGGGGGACCACAATTCCTTACAGACTGCTCCTCCGCTCGAGTAGGACAACACCAGCCATGGTCACAGCAGAGACAAAGAGGAATAGTAAGTACCCTCTGTAGTTAAAATGAGTGAATTTCTCAGTATTGCACTCCCCCTGTATTTTGCCTAAGCTGGATGCACCTGTAAAAGTACCCTGGGTTTATGTTGTGGTTGGCACTTACTTTCCAGACCTCCTAAAATGACGTTGGTCGTTTTCAAGGCAAGACTAACATTTTGCTCAAAAGCAAGTATTTCCAGAATATGAAAAACATACTAGCTCCAAAACAAGAGCAATGGTTAAACACTGGACAGTAACAGAACAGTATAAATACAAGCACCTAGCTAGGCAGTAAGCAGGCATCGTGTTACACAGAAATGGCAGAGGTTGAGGAAACAAGTGCATCAAGTAACCTGAGTGCCCGCTGACTGACGAGCTAGATAACCAAAATCAAATGGATTCTGTAAGTAAAAAGAATGAGCAACTCATTAAAGCAAGCAAAAGATGATAAAAGGGTAATGTATCAGGCTGTAATAACACCTCTCACTCTGGGGTATGAGGGAAATGAAACATCAGTGCCTCCACTCTGCCCAACCTCATCTATTGCAACTTCTAGTTGTACCAACTACCAACTCCAACTAATTACACATTGCCCTTAGTTTTTCTGTTCTATTTCTTGCAACCACACACAGGTCTGGTACTCGAACGGTAGCCTTTCATCTTTCACCTTTGCAAAAAACTCTACTTCTGTCCCATCCTGCCACGGGTACAGACTAGAAATACATTTTTACAGACAAACTAACCCCCCTAGTTGGCACAAATAGAGAAGGTAACAACAAACACAAAGGACTGAATGGAAAATGAAGCAACTTGAAGGACAGGAGAAAGGAAAGTAACTGTTGAAAACAGTCAATGACTATTAACAAAAGGAAAATTATCACAGAAACCGTATTCTTTGTGCTTCAGGAAGAACATTAAGACACGGATGAGCTCAATGCCTCACAGAAATACTAATGCTGTGTTTATAAAGCCCAAATCTTAACATTTTAGTTTGCTCTAAGAGCTCAACCAGAAACTAAGCCGCTAGGAAGGCGGGCAGTATTACAGAAGCTAGTCTCTGGCACACAGGTTTCATTTCAGTTGCATAAAGATTCTAAGGCCTTTTCTCAAAAATGCAAAGCATTTGAACACCCACACTTAATGAACCCTCCTTGTACCTTGCAAGGAAAACCTGTGCTGGGCAGTTGCCAAGAGCTCACCTAGGAGCAAAGGTGGGTGGCAGCAACCACACCCGAGCTTGTTTTCTGAGCCCTGATAAAAGCAGCAGGGGCATGAGGCACAGCACTCAAGCTCCCACAGCACACGGAAGGAGCGAGGCAGCGTACGCCAGCAGCGCAGCTGGGAACGCTCTCCAGCTTCACAACAGCGCAGGTTTCCAACCAGACTGAACAGACCCTTGGGGATATCCTGCACTCTACCCTAGAAGCTAATATGGAGAAAAAAGGCAACACTAAGGTGTCAATATTTGCAATTGACTAAATACAAACTACAGTAAGTCTAGAGAAAACAGTGAGTAACTCCCAGATTCTCACAAAATGAAGTACACGTGCCAGAAACGGCAGACTGAATTCAATTCCAGCAAGCGCAAGGCAAGCCAAGTCCCACACAGCGTGCACGCCTACTGCTGGGTTCTGAACTCACGCTCTAGTCAGAACTCCGGGTACCGGAATGACCTCCATGAAACTCACAGCACACATCAAAAGTGCTCACAGGAATGGTGGCACAGAGAGAACAACAAACAGCAAAGCTGTCACTGAATGGCCTGTCCACCTCTTCTCACAAAACATTCCTCAGCTCTGGCTGCCCCCTCTAAAGTCATGGCAGGAGGAGACGGAGTTCAGCACAGACAGGAAACACCAAGCATCAGCAAAATCTTCCATATGAGGAACAACCAGAGAGTCAGGGACTTTCTTAGGATTAGAAAGCAGACTTCCATGTGTGTGTAAGAAAGGCAAACCCAACAATGACAACGAAGAGAATATATTAGATATTTGCTTTGTCCACCCTTCTCAGAACAAATTCAAGTGACTACTTCAGTAAGTCTATAAGCAAAGCAGCTGAAAGTAGAAAGAAGAGAAAATATCTTTAATCTTGCTACGATTACGGGTAAATGAAGTCTCAGTAAAATAAGCTCTACGGTTAATCATCTAATGCAAGAATGATAACATACCTATATAAATAGTTAGCTAAGTACATATGCCAAGTGCTTCACCTAACAAGATGACCACAGACAAGTTACTCCTGAGCTTATCCTATTATGGGATTTTTATGTGCTACTGGTGACTGAAGTAGCACTTCTTTTCCAATACAATAGCTCAATTTCCAAACAAGATTCTGAATAGTGTTTGCAATCCTCTGCCCCACAAGAAGCTCAGACTTTAATTCCATTTTGAGGTGAATAAGATATATTGTTTTAAGATGGAAACCTCTGAAGTCTCCAGCTGTCTGATGTAAAGGCTTCAAGTGCTCACACCATATGCCTGGAAGCTCCTCCTCTTGGAAAGCACATCAGGGTAAAAAAAACACTCCAGAGAGGAGGGGTCATCCCACAGGACAGAGGAGCCTGGTCTCTCTCAGTAAGCAGACTGGTGTCTCTTGCTCCCCTACTTCTTGTTAAGCTGTAGGACAGCAATATAATTCACCGTGTACTGAGCACTAACTAAGCTCATTATCTTTGGTAAACAAACTGACCCCAGAACTGCCTTACCCTGCCCGTGATGAGAATTTATAGCAGTAGAGACCACTTACAGCAGCACTCAGAAAGCACAAATACCACCACAGAAGTTTCTCAGAGCAAGTTTGAGAGGTTAAAGAGGGCATTCTGGAGACCAAACCAGGTCAGCAGATGTGTCTAACGAGCAAGAGAGTCTGGGGGTAGAGAGGGACAAGATGACGTACTAAGTTGTCATGACAGGGTACCTTAAAGTCAGAGAGAGATGCCATCAGCTCATCCAGTTCCCGTGTAGCTGAAGAAGCAGATATACGGGTCTGCTGCTGACTGGCAGTCACCCGCTGCGGGCTGCTCACCTCTCCTTGGCTCACAGTGATTGCAGGCCTGACAAGGGAAAAAAAAATTTTAAAAAAATTTAAAAAATGCATTTAAGCCTGGGGGAGCACTCCTCAACTGACAATTCCACTGCTCCCCCAAGCAAGCACAGCACGATGATTTTCATCAGCACTGCCCAGGCTGGCCAGCCCCAGTTTCCACAGCACACGCAGACTCTGTCTCTCTGCCAAGGCTAACATGAGTGTGTACACACACCGCCCCCGTCCATTAAGGAATGGACGATGACCAAGCATTCATTTTGTCAGACAGTGGGTATTTGTGATCACCTATAAACCTGAGCCTGAACAATCCACCTCTCATAACGTTACTTATGTATTTTTTCATTCAGAAGGAGATAAAAGAGCACCAGCATCTTCATGTGCCTGTTTGATTTATGACCCTTTAGACACAGCCCACCTTCTCTCCATTACTCTCCTGCAACTCTGTCCCTGCACTACAGCCACGATTCCCACAGGAGCCTGTCCCGCCACACCCAAGCCAGCAACCACCAAAACACTACTCACACTGGGCTTGGCACCGAGCTCTCCAGCTCATCCAGCAGGCTCTCCACACTGGGACGCACATCTTCAATCCCACGTGCGCCATTTCGCTTTGGCTTTTCTTTTGTAGGGGGTGCAGCCTTCCCTCCCACAGAGCCGCTGCTCTCTGGGACGACATAGTGAGGTCCAGTCACGCTGGGCAGTGATGGGCTTCTGCTGGTTTCATCTTAAAGGGGGGAGCAGAAGAGAGTCATTCAGACCCCTAGGTCCAAACATACATGCTAATCACAGACAAGAGCAAAAAATTGCCCAGAAACCTTGTGGAACATCCATCTTTGAGGATATTCAGAATTTAACAGCACAAGGGCCTGAACAACCGAATCTAACTTTGAAACTTTAGTTAGAGCCGATTTTGAAGTTGGCCCTGCTTTGAGCAGAGTGCTGCACCACAGACCTCGAGAGATCCCTTCCGTACTAAATGAATCTCTGGTCAGGGGCTGGAGGGGCCTCCCTCAGTAAGGAAGTTGGAAAGAAAAGGTAGGCTACTATTTCTACTATTTTGAGAATCAAACTGTCCACACATACCAGATGTCTTGCTATCCCTTACCTGCTGGGAAGCCACTGGTGGGATTATGTTGAACTGCATTCAGTTCCAGAAGAAGTCTGTCCAGTTCTGACAGGTTGTTGCCCAGAGAGGAACTGGTCATTGTGGGAGATGGTTCTGCAGACTTCTGCTTGTTCGGGAAACTAAAGATAAAAGGGAAGCGTGAAACTTCTACATCAAGATACAGCAGAAGATGGAAGGAAACTTACATTAGGGTCACAAAGTTTACACATGTACTGTATTCTTTTCCAGCTGATGCTTTCAGCTCTGGGGGAAAGAAGATGTGTGCTTTGTGAAATGACTACAACACTGCTTAGCCACTTCTTCAGCTGTCAGTTACAAAGAAATAGCATTGATGGACAGGGCCTCAAGTTTTAGGACTGTGTGCTGCACAGCCCTGTAGCCAAGAGTTAACCATCTGCCGATCCAAGGCCACAGAACAGCAGCAGAACCATTAGCATGCATACAGGAAAATGACCTGCTTCTGCTGACATCACAAAAAGCAGCAAAAACCTCCTCCTTGAAGCAAGAGAATGCAGGGCTAGCACAGACCGGAGAAAGAGGCAAAGTAAAAACCTCAAGCTATCAACAAAAAGTCAAAAGCAGCAGGCTATGTGGTAGCCTCTGCAGCACCCAAGGTGTCCTCAAACCTTTAATTTGGGGCACTCTAATCAATTTATAAGAAAGTAATTTGAAAATATTTTCTGCTGCGTTAAATACACAAGCCTTGAAAGAAGTTTACCTGTGCACAAGTGTGCATAAAATAAAGGCTGCAATTATTCCTCATCCTATACGGATGATCCCACCTACCACACACAACTGCAAACTGTTTCAAAGCAAAACTTAACACCAATGCACTGAGTTTTATAGTAATTACACTGTAATAACATTCTTCCCATTGTCAATAGCAGGGAAACTATTTTCTCCTCGTTTTACAAATGGAGAAATAACTTCTAAAGCTCATGAAGTTCCTATTTTATCAAAAAAGATACTTTCCAAAATGGGAACTTTTGTCTTGCGTACACTACCATATTATGCCCAGAAAGTTAATAAGTAACGGGCTTTAGGACTCTGATAAAACCAGTGACAATTATTAAATTTCATAAGGGCAGTTATTATCTTTCCCTTCAGACTGAAAAAAAAAAAAAATAAATCCACATATGCAATCTGCGGAGGACATACTTCTTCCCAACCCAAGCACAAGCCACAATTCACACCAGAACCAAGCCATGCAGACCTTGTACAGGAGGGCTCACAGCTGTAATTACCTCCATTTTGTTCTAATTGCATGCAGCCATCTACAAAAATTGCAATTACTGCCTCCACTGGGCATATCTCTGGATATGCCTGTCTCTACCCAGAATTAGTTCAGGTTGACAACAACCTGCTGCTCAGCAGAGACCTAGGCGTGGTTAGAACCAACGTCAGGGGAACACTAGTCTCCACACTGTAAGAAGGCAGCCAGGACAGGGTGCACTGCAGAGGGCTAGCAGAGATGAAGTCCTGACAGTCTCTTCCTCACGCATCCCCATGTCAGCAGAAATGTCTGTCCTGCTATACAGGCTACTCCTTCAGCCTCTCAGTGTAAGAGCAGCTGCCTTTGCGAGTATAAACTAGTCATCTATCATCTACTGAGATGAAAGTTTTAAGAAGTTAATTTACTTGAAAATTCAAGTCATTGTACAGCCTGCTAAGCCACAGGTAACTGAGTTTCCTGGGATAACCAGCCCAAAGGCCACCCACCTCCTAAAGAACTTCTGGGCTGCTTAAAGTGGATTTGCCACTTGTCTCTGGATTGTATCCTCCACAACACAGTCCAGACCCTGTTCTGTCTGATGGATCTTTAACCTTTTCTTCAGCTGAGCAAACCAAAGGGACAGGTCAATGTTTGAAGTGAGTATGAAAGTTACAGCAGGCATTTACAAAAGAGGTAATCAAAACTGACACAGGGCAACATAACACACAGAGGAACAGCGTGTGTTTCCACTTCTAGAAGGCAGCTTGAACCACAGCAGGCTCAAGTTGTGAGTCAGGCTTAACAGGGACAAGATACCTGTAGACGTGTTCCTCTTCACTGGCACGGGGAGAAGGAGAGCTGAGCCCGTCTCGAGGAACAGAGGCACTGGAGCTTTTGGCACTAGAGCTGTATATAGGAGACTGGGACTGAGGCTGTGGAAATGAGATTTGCAATGGAAACAGAGAATACAAAATTAATACATACACCACTGTACTGCAACCCCACACGTGGACAGTACAGAACAAAACCCAGCAGAAGAAAAAAATCTGCCATATAGCCAACCAGTCTCTATCAGATGAGCTACACCAGGAACAACTGTTCTCCACTTGCTTTGGATTTGCCTACGAGTCACAGATTTGAGCTGGAAACCCCCAGTCTGCTTTCCACAGGCTATAAAACAGATGACTAACACTGATCTCATCACACCACCATTTTGCTGGAACAATGACGATGGGTTTCAAATTCTCTTCTGCCATTTGTTCCTACCGGTTAGAGTTCTGTTAAAAACCCACACCTCCCCCCATTTCCCCACTCTGTTAATGGACAAACTCATCCTCACTTCCCGCTGCTCCCTCCCCTCATCTACTTCCTTGAGAGATACTGCACCAACAAAACAGGCATGCACCCTCCCCAAATGCACACATTCACTCACTTGCTGGTGGACGTATCTGGATACGTTGGGTTGCCACTGGTCTAAGGGGTCAATCACAGTGCCATTCAGGGCCTCACTGGAAGGTGGCGGGGGCACTGGAGGTGGCACGGCAATCTCCTGGTATGTGTGGTTCCCGGTTGGATAGGAGTAAGGTGTTTCCTCTGTTAGAAACACTGGTCGCTTGGAGATATGTGAGGTGGTAGATTCAAGGTCTGCCAGCAAGGCGTCTGCAGGAAAGCAAAAGAAAAAAAAATTAAAATGGTAAAATCCTGGACTACAGTTTTTTCCTCTTTTCTCCCATTCAGGATATCGGGTCTCTGGGAAGACTTTTCATCTAGGGTGATCTACTAAATGCCCTGAAAACCATTACTGCAGCCCAGGACTGAATAGGTTAGTCAAATTCCTAGTACAAAGAAAATGCCAAGAGGTAACAAAGCAGCCAGAAAAACTGTGCAAGTCTTAGATTTTTGTCTGAACTGGAAAACCACCCAACGACAGGGATCTGTAGCCTCTGCACGCTGCAGAAGAGCAACCTAGGAGAAACCTGCCCAGGAGAAACTCGCAACAGGATATTGACACAGACTAATTACAGGGCCCGCATCATCACAGAGTCATTTACTGTGGCCGCAAGCACTGCTTTCTGCAGGAAACAAGATCTTGGGAGTGGTTTTCTCCAGAGCCTAAGGTAGTAGAAGAAGCATGAAACTTTCAAATCTGTCCATCAGCACAGCAGAAATATGTGCTTCATTTTTCCTAACAAAAATCCCCCTCTGTACGTCACACAAACAGTTAACTAGTTTCCAGAGGCTGCCAGGTAAACGCCATTTCTTCTGCTGGAAACCATTCTCAACTTACTGGGTGGAGACTCCTCACAAATTCCTGAAGAGGAGAAAAACTCCCACCAGCTAGAAATACCCTGCACTCATGCCAGGCAGAGGAACCCAAGTCACACAGTTAGCACCTCTCAGAAACCTTAAAGCAGGAGAAATACATGAAAAGGCATTCTCACCCTTCCAGATTTCTTCCTGCAAACTATCCTCTGCTCATTCCCAACCCTGCACTCCTCCGCGGTGACTCACAGGCAAACCCCAGCTCGTTGGGCCTTCTGTCCTGTGAACCCACCCTGCGGAGCCCGCTGCAGTCCCCGGTGGGGGAAACTCCAGCAAGCGATTGCAGGTCTGCACGGTACTCACTTTGTAAAGAAAGCTTCTCTGGCGGGGTGCCCAGCTTTCCACGGGGGCAGCAGGCTCTCGCGCACACCTCTCTAAGGCTATTAGAGAGGAGCTGGTTCGCTAGGGACATCTGCGCTCTCCATTATAAGAGCATCAGGACATACCTGGCAGATCCCTTCAGAGATGTGGAATTCAGCCAGACACCAGTAACACAACCACAGCACAATTTGGAGAGAAGGCTCCCAGAAACCCCCGGATCTCCCTCCCCTCTGCACAGACCTGACCGTCTTCAGGCAGCCTCAATTAGCAGGATTTGTCCTTCTCCTCCTGCACACAGCAGTTACTGGACGCTCAGGTTTGGTTTGCGAGGGCTCAGCGTGAGCACAGGCATCCTGCAGTGTCCTCCAGCAGGGTCACAAGGACCTGAAGTTATCAGGTGGCACCAGAATAGCAACGGAGCAACTGCTGGCACTAATGGCTGCCTACCGGCTCCCGGAGGGCAGCACCTGCCAGCTCAAAACCACTTCCCAAAAACCAAAGCCACTTCCTGAGCAGCGCAGACCACAGCAGCCAATGCACTTAGCAACCCTTCAAGAAAATATATTAAAGGGTCAAATGGAGGACGATTTTATTGCATTACAAGACGAGGAAGGTGCTGCTTTTATATTCACTCTCTCCACAAACCAAAGCATCATAAAAGAACAGAAAAAGCAGTCTTGCCCTCAGAGAACAGAATAAAGCCATTAGCAAATTAAATACTGCATTAACTCTATACACCTTTCATTTAGTCAAAAAGATCCTCCGAAATTATTTAAGCCACAGGCATCTTCCTAGAGGGGCCAAAATACCCCAGAAGCGGATTCTCTGAAGGGATACAAGCTTTCTGCAGACAGGGAAAAATGAACTTAATCTTCTTTCTAAGCAGAAGAACAGCTGGCAGATTCCAGAGTGAAAGGCACATACCTCAAGGGAACTGCTGCAGAGCTGCACTTCCTTCCCCCAGGCAGGTCCTATGGCTGGTTTCCTGCACACCACCTCCAAGAGAAGTGCTGTCCCAGAAGGTGTGGTTTTTTGCTTCTCCCCACCAATGACAAAAGCAAACCAAACTCCACCAGGAAGTGAAAATCCCACGAGGATGCTGGGCTCCCCCAGCCCTGCAGAGGGGACCCAAACCATTTTTCCACCCTCCACCCCCAGCCCTCACCACAGGACAGGCAGATGTAACCCTCTCGCCACACATCCTCCTTCCTCCCTCAGCTCTGCACCCTGCTTAACGAGCCATCGGACAGAAATCCCCTGCTTTTTACTAAGGGCACAGAAGGGAGTTCAGCTGGATTCACTGCTTTACTCTTACAAGTCTGCAGAAGAAGAGGGGTGCGGAAATACCAGGAGCACTCTGACCCCAGGTTGTGAAGGAGTTAAGGAGAAGACATTACAGTTTAATGATTAACTTCCCCCAAAACCCTCCCCCTTCCTGACTTAAGCAAACAAGGCAGAGCTGAGGAACAGGAAGCGAGGGGAGGAGAAAAGGCTGGAGAGGAATCACTCAGTTACTCAAACTGCATTTCAACTTCACAACCGACACAGAAGCAGCTGCACGAAGGCACCATCCCACCAGCTGGGACAGGGAAAGGACCAAGCCAGGAGCAGGACAGGTGCTGACACACCAGCTCAGGGGTGGCAAAGGACCTCCCCTTGTGCTTGCTCACCCCCATCTTCTGCAAACCCAGGGTCCACCCTTCCTCACGCCCCAGTCACTCCCTCCAAGCTCAGGGCCGTGCCAGCAGGAAGGTCTTCCCCGTCCCGGTCCATCCCCGTTGCTGCTGCCAGCCACACATGCCAGCAGGAAGGTCGTCCCCGTCCCTGTCCATCCCCGTTGCTGCTGCCAGCCACACAAACTGCTCTCCAATCCAACCCTACCAGCAACCACAGTTCCGTGAAGTTTTGCTGGACTGGGGAGCTGTGCCCATTCAAAGGGTCCAGCACCAGTCCCCATGCAGCACCTCATCCCAAGACATCTCAAAGCACCGTGCATTCATTTCGGATTTGGGCAAGTTCTTAACTCTACTAGAAGACAATGTGAGATAAGAGGTGGGTGAAAAGAAGAAGGGGGATTTATTAATGGAAAAAAGATGCATGGCTCTCTGTCTTTCTTTCACAAAAGGGACCAGACAGCTGTAACCTGATAAACAGTAGCAAAGATGCTGTGCCTTCTGCAGCACCGCACCTCACGTCACAGCACTGAGTCCGCTACAGTGATTGCTCCTTAAATAGAAATATTAAAACCTTAAACAGAAATATTAAAGGTTCCATCAATTTATTGGGTAATGAAGTTCCTTCCCAAGGCGACTCCTGAGGGACAGTGCTGCAGGAGGTGTGAATCAACCAGTTAGTCCCTCCCAGCACGTAGGAAGCAGTTGACTGGATCACCCCCTGGTGCTGACGCAGACCAGTTCACATAACCACAAGCCGTCAGAGGGCACCACGACATCCTTACATGGGCAGAAAGACGAAACCCGACAGCGATGGCTAACTTGGCAGTAATTTCACCTCACTTGTTCGTCCCTGCAGAGTCGGGAACCTGTCCCTATTCAGCCACACAAACTTTTTGCCGGTGCCACGTGTGCTGCACCTCCCCACGGAGACACGCATCTTCACGCCAGCACACACTGCAGCGTCTCCAGGGCTACCGCCCAGTACTCTGGGAACAACCACACACGCTGACCTCGCCACCATTTTACTTACTGCTGCCCCAAACACTCTCTAAAATACTACAGACACAGCTCTAGGAGGCAGAATCTCCCAATGTTAAAAGATCAGAGACTCATTTATCTCTGGAGGATAGATTTAACCATTTTATAGCAATAAAGTAAAATAGACAGGGTTATACTAGATCTTCAAGCCATTGCTCCTCCACAGGATCAGCCCTCTTTCCACTCTCATCCCTACAAGCAGCTACTAACACAACCCACAGACAAAATGTCAACTCACAGACACGTAGACGGAGCGGAATCACACAGTCCAGTTACCAAAGAATCAGCAGGGCTCAGCCTATCCACAGGCACGGGCTGTGCATAGAAAAATTTCTATTTTCCACTCTATTAACAGCACGCTGCTCAGCAGGGTGTGGAAGAGTGAGGGATACTTGCTAAAACGCCACCAACCTAGACGCTCCTGCTTGTCATCCCTACACTGGTGCAGCCACACAGCTGATAAAGCACTCACTCACTGCCCGCTGCAGCACAGTGCATCTCAACGTGTACGTGCCAGGGTACTCCACAGCTCTGGTAACTCGGCCAAGCTCCTGGGAAAGCACATGCAGACGTGAGACAGAGGCACAGGACAGAGTCCCTCCTCCCTCCACTGGGCAACCCAAAAATTACAAGCTCAATTGAAATCACATTCAGGCCAGAGGGCTACTCAAACCACATCCTCCCCAGAACGGGAGGACATCTGTGTTCACATTCAATTGGTTTTACTCTGGAGGAGAGGAAGTTAAAGAACGATATCACGTTTGATACCTTTACTGCTATAATGCACTCCAAGACATCTGGAGGTCCAGGTGCGTTAGTTTGTCCTCTCTCCCTTCCCTCCCTTTTGCCAAAAATCATTATTAACTATGAGGTCCGTGGGATTCTGGTCTTCAAATCCCACACACAGCTCTGCTTATACATTAGATATCCATGAGCGGCCCTTAACACCAACCGCATTGCTTCAAGGTAGTTTGCAGCATCTGCCAAAGCCCTGCTAGTCATTTAGGCAGCTTGGGACAAGAACTCTCAAGCTGATGTCCAATGCATTGAACCAAAAAAAAAAAGAAAAAAAATCCCTTTTGCCAAGAAAATTATCAAGATGAGAGAGCAGGACAATACCTTAGGGTAAGTCCCATTTACCAATTCAAGCTGCACTGAAAAGAGTAATCATCTCCCAGGTTATATACTGCACATTCCTGTGCTTTCTCCCCGGCCATCACCTCTGTCAGGCCGAGGAACAGCTCACGCATTCCAGGGGCTCCGACGCAGGCTCCTTCCCCATCGCTGCGTGTCAGCACTCGCTGTCCTGCACATGCGGTATCCTCCAGCAGAAACGGCCTCGTGTGCAGCCGCAGGGGCACATTCTTCAGCTTCCCACATCCCAGGTCTGTCTGACAAATAGCAGTAAACGCCAGACTAGGGATCACAACACAGCTCTGAGGTACAGAACAGGAATGGATAACACGGGGGCTCCTTTGTACTGATGCACACATCAACCTAGTTTTCTATAAATCTGAGCCACACTCAGCCCCTTTAATAACTTCACTCTATTTAAAAGAAAAAAAAAAAAAAGGTATTTACACCTATCTTCCCATGCGTATCAAAACATACTCTTTGTTCACTCTCCTCTTCCTGTGCATCTCAAAAACGCTCCTGGATTAAGGCGGCACAGTGAAGGAGAACACATAATCAACTAGTTCTGGAAAAACCTACATGACAAGGCATTGACAAATTCACATTTGCCAATTGGCATCAAGCAGTTTTTTAATGCTATTTTTTCCTCAAGCAGTAAATAGTTTTCCACAATTTATAAGCAGTCTAGGATTTTTTTAATTTATTTTTTTAAAGTGAGGCAATTCAGAGAAATCTACATTTGCTTTCTTCTGTTGAGTAGAAGCCTTCTACTACTGAATGTCCAGCTTAACGCCAGCCTGTGCAAGGGCTAGAGAGATACAGCATACTCAGTTTAAAGATGACAGGATTAGTGCCAGAAGAGGGAAAACTACCTTAGATTTCCATACGCATGTAATCTCTCTCAACAACTGAGAATGACCTATTAAACCATGCTGACGCAGCAAATCAGAGCAATATTGATATAGTAAGTAGATCTAAAGGACAGTGGTTAAATTTTCTTCTACATCTCCAGTGCTGGGGAGGAAATGGACGCATAACTGAGGCAAGATACTTCAAATGCCTCAGATATCAGCCTTTCATGTTCAACAGCTGAAAGCCACATCTGCACATCCATCAAACCGCACATTGTCTGTAGTTCTGCTTCTTGCATGGGACATCTGGAAAGCGAGCGACACTGGAGACAGGATTCTTCATCCAGCCACCACCACAGAGAGCAAACTCCTTCAGCATTCAGCCACAGTGTCACATCTCCCCCAGCACCTCTACTGCCACATGTCCCCAGCAGCACACTGGGTACTGAGGATGAGATGTCAGAGCACAAACTACAGTATTCCTCTAATGCAGCTGCAGAGAACAGTTGTCTGCACCTCCTCTGTTCTTCCCCATGCTCCTCTTTACCCAAATAACTGCAACTACTACAGGCTTTCCTGGCTTAGGCAGCAGAAGATTCCCAGATTAGCAAATGGAAGTAAAAAGCAAGACAGCCATAAGGGCAGGTCTAAATGAGGACATGGACTTCACATGGTGATAATGTCTCACTCGGTGTAAGACAAACCGCAGACCCCTCATTTGCAGAATGACACACCATTCTCCAGCCCTTTTTTCTTTAGTACCTGTAAGATGCTGAATTCAAATCCTTGATTTTTGCTGTCCCCTAAAAGAATGAGTGGAATTGCAACTCCAGAACTGAACCCTGAGCTTGGAGACTCATCTGAGTAGCCTCTTTGCAAAATCCCTGAATCCAAACTTTAAAAAAACTCACTAGGTTCAAATAAGTCTCCTCTCCCCATCCTCCAGGAATAAACGCAACTCCAGCTCACATATAGGGAGACAGCTCAGGGCGGTAACTCAATCCCTGCCAAGACAGTTTTACATTGTGAGTAACTGCAGAGGAATGGGGAGCTTGGGTATATTTATCCTATTAAGCAGCCTTTCAAAAGAAACATTTCCAATGCTCTAGAAGAGCTGCATCAAAAAGACTTGTTGGAGCCTTGCTACAGGGCTTCTCACTGCCTTCGAGTTTGAGTCTGGAAGGGCTGGGGAGCCCCAAAGAGCAACACTGATGACAGGAATTCCCTTTTTAACAGCAGTTTTGACTTTTCTTGGTAAAATGAAAAAGCATTATCAGAAATAAGAAAACCATGAACAAACAGGTGAATGCAGGAATTGACTTCCCAGTAAAGGAAATGTAATAACAGGCTCTTAAGGCATTATAATCTAACCAATGTTTTTAAATACAAAAAGATCAGAGACTACAAAAGCAATAGATACAAATACTGCAATCAAAACAATACTTTAAAAAACTCAAAGCACAATTAGATGCCCTTAAAAGTTCTCTGGTTCACGTTTATAGAAAGTGTGTAAAACAGCTCGGCTTACTTTCTAAAACATTTTGAGAAGACGACATTTAAGAGTTTCCCAAAATTTAACCAAAATGTTGAAAAGGTGATTAGAATACAGGACATGTAACAGCTCTCAGCTCTCCTGTGAAGCAGGGACAGATTGTTATTTAAGATACAGAAAAATTAAGATACAGAACTTGCCATAACTCGCATACGAACAGCCAAACCAGTTAGCCTTCCCCAGTACAGCAGCCCATGCACCCAGCTCTGACCACTATCAGCAAACGTCTCAACAAAGACAAGACACTGCTGTGAGATGTGGTCTCACCATCAGCTGCAGCAACGACTGTGGCTTCCTGCCCCAACCACTGAGACCCAAGCTGGAGACTTTATTCCAGAGCTTGCAGCCAACCAACTGGTCACAGCTACCACGCATTACTACCACCCCAAGCACAGGACTCTAAAAGAGTGTGCAAATACAGCCTGTTTAAAGCAATTTCAGTAACTGTTTATCAGTAACTGCTCACTGCACGTTTGGGGATGAAACGCAAACCCTCCGAGTGCTCTGGCTGTAGTTTCAGCAGAGCTGACACCACCACATGCTGCCAGTGCAAGGGAAGAGCCCACTGACCCCGCTTCCCCCAGCACGCAAAACCCACGCTGCTCCTGGAACTCACCCTGCTGATCACCAGACACTTTCTAAACTAATTCAACTTGCTAATCCAGTAAAAGTTTGATGGGTTGGTGTGGTTTTGGTTAGATAAACTCATTAACGTTTCTGGGAAACATAGCTCTAGTACTCCATGGCTTCAGCAGCTTTTTAAAGAGACCAACGCCCTTGTCTAAGTAAGTGAATAAAACTTCTGGCTTTCAATAGAAAATACTGTACTTTCACCTCCAAAACTCAGGTCAGGACACAAACTGTAAAATCCAGTCCCATCCTGCCATTAGTTGAAAGAAATCAGCCATCCTTCTGTCTGATTCCCATAATCAATCTGCATCTCAGATGCAGAGCAGAAAAACTGCAGCCTGAAAAGGCAGCAACCGGCAGACAGAACAAACTGAAATGCTCAAATTCTGGAGACATCCCTCACCACTACCAGCCACTTCCACCTGGGCCTACACCCACATTTGATTTTGGCTTTGCAGCCCCAGAGTTGGGATACAGCTCAGTCAGCAGGGCTGCACACGTTATGTACCTACCGGTGCTCTCTCGTTTGTGCCACTGAGATTAAAAGCTAGCTTTTGACAGAGACTGCTCCTGACCATAAAACTCTGAAGATGAGCCAACTACAAAAACCCAGCAGATGTCATCACGTGAGCTCAGACCTTCCACCAGATCCCTCTGAGGGGCAAGGGGGCTATTTGTACACGTGCTGGAAAACTGTAAAGGTCACTGCAAGATGCTTCCTGGAGCTGGACACACCGCTTCCTTTCCAATTAACACGAGCATTTCACCCAGACTCGGACCTGCCCCGTAACCTCAGCAATGGTGTGTTGTCAGCATGGTGAGGGTGTTACCAGCATCACGAGGGGTCAGCTAGTTCCCGTGTAACCCAGGAACGAGGCTTTCAAGGGCACAGAGACACACCACAGGGAACCAGCTGACCAGCCTGCAGCGTGACACCAGCAGTCCCTGGGAATTACAGCCCCATTCCTTGAGTGAGCATCTCAGATCCACCTCTTGTCATCTCTGATGCAACAGGCTGGGAAATCCTTTGACTATTGGCTCCGTTCACATCACAGAGTTGGCAGGAAGGTAACCTAATCTTAACCAGACCCACAGGGCATGGGATCATCAACGCAGCACCCAGGCTGAGAGACACTGCAACTGCCTCGAAGATCTGAGTCAGCACAGTTTCCTGGATGAAACAACACAAATCCACAGCGCTCTCTGGCTCACAGTCCAAGCTGTGTGAAGGAACCACAAAAGGTTTTCCTGTAGGACCAGAATTTTTCCACTTAGCTTTTGAACGCTAAATTAGACCCCAGCACAAACTGGCTGAAAGAAATGAACCACCACCTACGAAAGAGAAATACAGTCATTCTGTCTTCCTCCAGCTTCCTTAGAAAAACTTTCATTCCCTTCCTGCTACCTCAGAACAGTTCATCAGATGGCTGAGATAACAGAAGTCTCACAAGGCACATAACTGCTTACATGGTCAGAGAGAAACGTTTCTCGATATGTTACAGGTTTGCTGAGCATCCTCACACTGGAAGTGATTTGTGATTTGAGCATCACCTCCTTTCAGAAGGGATGTACCTGACGCTCCAGAAAAAAAAGAAGAAAAAAAAAAAAAAAAAACAAAAACAAAAAAAACCAAACAGTAAGGTTACCAGATCAATTTCCACAGAAAATATGGGTTTAATATGGGTTTTTTTGTTTGTTTTCAGCCAGAAAGCTGCTAAATCAAGTGTTGCCTTTTCAAGTTCTTCAAATTAACCTAAGCTCTAAGCTGTCCACTCCACTGCTGTGGCTATCGCATTTGGAAGCTGTCAACAGAAACACCAGGAAGAACAAACTCTGGCATTGAAGATCTAAGGACAATATTGAGCAAAGCAAGGCCATACAAACCCAGCCTAAGATGCCTGTTGTATTCTTCACGTACTGCCTCCAAGAGGAGTACTCGAACTTACTAGCGGCACTGTGACATCTCTTGTTTCAGAGCCTGCTCCCTCCCAAAGGTGTGTCCTCCCGTTTATTTCTAATTTCCAGAAAGTGCTGGGGAAGAAGGGAGGAAAGGGTTATTTCCTGTCATACACAGCATCCTCTTTTTTATAGCATGGCTTTCTCCACGCTTGAAGTGAAAAGAGACACCTTATATTTATTTTCCTGTTTATAGTCCTGAGCAGCAAACAGCTCATGCCAGGAAAAAACACCCTATGCTAAGACCTGGTGCCCTAAACTGAATTAATGTTCCAACTTACACTAAACAAATGTTTTCACTTTAACAGCTACTAAAGGCTTCCAAGAATGCCAGATCCCCAGCTACACAAGCCTCGAATGCCTCTGTATAGCGATCCACAGACAGACAACCCACAGTTGTGTAAAGCTAAGAGAGAATAATCCCTTGCGTGCTTCCTTTCTATCTAGATTCAACATACTCTTAGTTTAAACCAAGGCCTGAGCAACAGGAAACAATTACCAAAGATGGATAAGTTTAGTCAAAAAATTCTTCTACTGCTCTATGAGTAATCTTCAGGAGGGTCAAGAAAAGTTTGTAGAGGGTTTGCAACTCATAGCTCCAGCACATCCTGCGACATAGTGCATGCAAAAGGCGTAGGCAGAGCTAATCTCATCACTTGTACAACGTTTAAGAGCACAAAGCCAGGCTCTGGTTTACTGAACAGAAAAGTTGGAAATTGCACAAGAGAAGTCTGCGATATGTAAAGTGTTTCACACAGACGTAACCAGCCTTTACTCTGCAACTCCTGACCTCCAGTGAGTCAGACCACCATGATTTAAGTACTGTCCTCAGATGGCTGTCCCACCCACAAGTTACAGCACTAATAGCAGACGTGGAAGCCATTTTCAGCCACGTTTTTCAGTCACAGCGGCTGACAGCTCCACACCCTAAACCTAAACCTCCACATATTTCATTTTATACTGACGTAACAGGCTGTGACCTGCAGCAGCTACAGGCAGCAACATCTGCAGCCATTGCACCTGAATTCCAATAAGGATCGCAAATCAGAACCCTCACCCTAACATTCAACCAAAAAATCATCCACCTTTCAGAAATGGAGAACTGATATGCAGCCCCGAACAGCCCCACGTAACACAGCAAGTCCGTGCTATATCAGAATAGAAAGCAAGTCTGACTCTCAGGCCCGTACTAAAAATACTTAAGTTGGAATTTCTCAGTCTGAATCTGCAGCCTGCTATGAGCTCCACCTGCTACCAGTCTTTTGTCAGAATCCTCTCCTTTTGGAAGCAAACAGACTGGTGCTCCTAGGGCAGTTATAGTTAGCCTTATGAAGGATTACGAGGAACAACAATCTGCACAAATTAGAGGGTCTCCACCTCCCTCCCTGTGTGTCAACTGCCAAATTGGAAACAGCTTTGGTCTCCAAGGAGGCTAAGTACAGCCCCTGACCATCCTTGCCTAGGGCGGCTCTTCTTGTGCAAGATCTGTTTCTGAGCTCAGCCTGACAGCGAATAGATCTTCAGGCATTTCCAGGAAGTCCCAGACAAAGGCATTAGCAAATGGGCAGTATTGACCTAACGGTCTCTGGGAAGGAGGCAAGTTGGTTCAGACAAAAGTAAAGGACATCAGCTCTGTTCTAACTCAGCAGCACTCAAACTGAGCAAGGGTGAAATGGCATCCTGAGTTTGGTGGAAGGAACAGATTGGAGCGAGCATAAGGGTTTTACACTAGTGACTAAGCAGTTAATGCCATCTCAGTACTGACTTGGGCTGGATTTCAGCCAACATCCTAGATGGGAAAAAAATTTTAAATAAAAACATTAGCCACCACTGCACTAACCTTTTTAGTGCTGTATTTATCCTTACATGCATGAAATAGTAAGTTACCCCTCCCGTGCACGTCACAAGAATTTTTATTTGCTGCTGGGTTCCCTAAGAAAGTTTCTAGAAACTGCAATGAACGTTCAAAATCTGGCCTGCTCTGCCAAAACAAAACAAAAATATTCATGAAAACCAAACAAGCAGCCACCGAACTGACCCCTGAGGGACAATTTCCCAGGGCCAATGCCTCTGATCAAAAAACCAGCTCCCTTGTATTCCTACAGGAAGAGGGGCTCAGCCAAGCCAGCTATCTGAGGAACCAGACCCTTCCTGCTACATCAACATCCAGCTACTCCACAAGCAGGAGCTCAAAACACGGCGCACGCTGCCATTTTACAAACATCTAACAAATCTAGGACAAAGGAGACCTCCATTAAACAGAGCAAAGAGTCCAAGGACAGGTATAGAAACAGCAGGAAACAAGACACTATAGATTTTAAACCACAGCTCTGATAAAGAGGAAAAAACGTAATCTCAGGGCTCGAGACATTTCTAGTGCCTTGGCTGATCAGTCAGGCAAACACTCATGGAAATAGTGCCAGGAAGAGCACCACAGCACTGGGAAATTTATCATAACTCTACAATTTTGCTACAGCAGATGCCACTCCAAACCCGTGCTGCTCTCTCCAAGTCAAGTACGTCAGGTTGATGCCATATAATTATTATCTTGACAAAACACAGCTTGCCCTCCATGTGCAACGAAATGAAAGACTCCCTCTACTTATTATTCTTCTTCCCTAGCAGCATGTAGAGCTACTGGGAAAGAAAGTCATCTATCTCCTCCAACAAACTAGCTTTCTTCCTTCAGCACAAAAGTACAAACTTTATAGAGACCTGAACTGGGCAATCTGTTCTCATATCTTCCTGAAAAAGAGACAGGCTGAGAATGGTAGCAACTAGGAGGAGAGCAGACCAGAGAGGAAAAGACCACCACCATTTGTGTGCCAGACCCTGCTTAGCCCCAGACTACAGACTCAGAGAAATCCTGGCAAGTTGAGATTTGTATAAATGCAGGAAGTTGGGTCTGACTTGAACTGATTGTCCTAAGCAGCACTGAGGTTACAACGCGTGCTAATCCAGTACTGGAGAACTCTTCTGAGCGGCTTCCAAGCAGCAGCTCAGTGCCATAAGCAGTGGCAAATCAGAACAGCGTGAACACACAGCAACGGTTTCCAAATCTTTGGGCAACAGCAACGCTCATTTGTTTGTGCTCCAGAGCCCTCAGGTGGAAACGACAAGTGTGTAAGTTTGACCACTCAAGAGGACACCTTACAGCAACTCTAGGGTGCTCACCACTTGGAGATCATAATGTGGGAACTGCAGATTCTAACTCATCTAGGGAAGGAAAACGTTGCATCAGGGTTTACATGGGAACAGAGCACAGGAGTTCCACGGGACAGCAAGCACCGTGAAGGATACAGTTTCACAAGATGCAGAAAGGCGAAGTAACAGTTCACCACTGCCAAAAATGGAGAGGTTTTACTCCCTCTTCCAGACATGTGCTGCTGCCACTTACTTGTGTCCGCTCTGGCTCTCACAAGACCCCTCTGTGAACCAGTTCAAGAAAAAATTGACTGCTTTTTTTTGGGTTAGAAAAGAGAGATGAGCACAGCACTCAGCAAGAAGGAAGGGGTATGTCCAAACAGCCAGACGAGGGAGCAGAAAAGGGGTAGGGATGAGTGAAGGTAAAGCCATCCCCCCTTTCAGCAGCAGCAAGCCATTCTGTTGCCTCAGCTGCCAGCAGGACCACCACCTCCGACACCTCAGCACCCCACCTTTGCCACATAGATAACCATGGTCAATACTACGATTGCTAAAGATTGCTACGATCCTATCCATCTGCAAATGTAAAAATGGTTTTGGACACAGCCAGAGACAAAATACTGTCAGAGTTTGCAGGTTGAAAGTTAATTATCTGCCTTTTAAAAAGTAACAGAAACAAGAAAGCATGTGGACCCTCTAACCAATAAAGGGAAGGGTAAGATTTGCACGGTTATGCAAGAACAGACGTGAAACTTAAAGGAGCAAAAAAATTGCATCTTTTAAACAGTGGAAATCCTATCCAAGCAGCATAAACGGATCTGAATATAGACCCGTCCAGGCAAAGTGCCAGTTACAAAATTTGAGACACACATAAAGATGATGAAATGAAGAACAGAAATATTAGTATAAATTCTGAATTCATTAAAAGCATTAGAAGCACAAATTCTGCCCATGAGATACAGAATGCCCTGGCTACCAGCAAAAGGAGGATTCCAGCAGTAGAGAATGGGGACGCTGAAGAGACACTGTAAGTGTACGGATACTGCAATCATATTTAGTACAGTCTTATTGAGACATTCCTATCCTGAGGGCTCTTAAATGGGGTATCAGAATGCAAATTTGAGAGATTTTAGTTCTTGAAGAGAATATTTTTCATTAACTCCAGCAACTTCCCATTCAGTAAGTAACAAGCGTATCTCCCAAGAGCATTTGCACAAATGCAAATCTACCCTTAAAAACCGAGGTATCAAGTTTGTAAAGTCTGTGCCTATAAGGAGAAATAAAGTCCCAGCAAATCTCACCCAGATACTAGGGATGCCAAATAAAAGGTTAGTATATTGGGATATAAATAAAGACAAGTTAAAAAGACTTGCTGGCTTGACCTGCCAACCACACTGAGGCAGGCTGTTTCCCTTTTTTTAGAAAAGGAACTTTTGTCAAATGTGGTATGTGGTTTAACTGGCTTGTTAAAAACCTAATTACTAAGAAAGTACTCTCAAAATGGTGGATTTTTCTTTTTAAGAAGTTTTCATTCCTGCAAGGGTTCTCTGCAACACAGAGCAGGAGCAGACTTGGAAGCAACCCTGAACTCTTCATAAGCCAAAAAGTGTAAGTCACCATCAGCAACTGACTTTACACAAAGCGCTGCCAAAAGCACAATGTAAACTCACAGAGCAGGGCAGGGGGAAATGACAACAAAATATTTAACATTTTTCAGTCATGCGGCTCTTAGCACTACTTATAACTATAATAGGTAGAAAGTTTTAAAATGAGGTTTTCAATGTCCCAGAAACAAATGTGGGAACTGATCTCCCAGTCTACTTCGGGTGAAGATGTGGGTGGTAATTTGATGGAGATTGCCAACGGTTCTACAGCTCTAAAGCTCTGCATTCTTTTTTTTTTTTTTTTTTTTTTTATTTTGATTTTTTTTTTTTTTTTTTTTTTTTTTAATATTGGCAGAAGAATGTGACTCAAGAGTTTCACAATGTCATGAGAGAGGCCCACAAAGAAAGGAAATTGTTAAAGTCAGACAGAAAACTAACATTTTTAGAACTGGGATATATTATAGCTAATAGGTGGAGAAGAGCTGGAGAATTTGCTTAAGGCTTTCTTATCTCTTCCTACTGTGAGAAAGTCGACAACCTATCATTCTACCTGTTATGTGGCATGACAGAAGTACTAGGCACAAGCGCTCTTGCTCGTTTCATCACCAGCAAGAGAAATAGTAAGAATTTCTCTTTACCCAGAACAGTATTAATAAAGCAACTAAATTCATGACAGCTTCATCTCAGTGTCCTGCACAGAAGTTGTTGTTTTGTTACTAGACAAGGGAAAATTTTATTCTATCAACCAAAGGCTGTTTTACTCAGAAAAGAACTCACAACCACAGAAAACTGCAATTAAAAAAAATTATAAAGACCAAAGAGAAAGTTTTTTGAGAGGCAAAAATGAGTAAGAGAGACCAATCTCCAGCACTGACCAAAAATGGAAATGCCAGCAATACTGAAATAGAAGCAGCATGAGAATAAACTTCCCTTTCATAGGTACATGAAATAAATCCTTCTTCAAATTGCTTTCTAAAAAAGGGTTTTCGGAATGATCTCAGATTGTTCCTCCACCAATCCTATGATAAAATTCAACAGTCATCTGAGATAACAGGAGAGAATATTTTGCACTAATCTGCAGAACTCAAGATTCCCAGCCCCTACATTTCTGCTTCGCTGAAAATTAAGTTGACTTCTTTGTCTCAACTCATCATGTTCTTCCCTGATACATGCTCAGGCAGGGCATAGTAGAAAATGGATTCATTTTCCTATCAAGTACCTAGATGCATATATATTTTATATGGACATGTACCTACTCACATCACCATCATCCCATTACTGTTGGGTACTTTCCAATTAATCTGATCCACTTCAGAACCATACCAGCATTCACAACCCACAGAGAAACAGGGGGACAGGGCTCTTCCACTTAAACATCAAATGTACAAAGACAACCTCCCACACACACACAGCAGTGCAACTTGCCCCCTCGCTGAGAACAATATTCCACTCCTATCTCTGCGACAAACCCAAGCCTAACTGCTTAAAGCAATTGGAAAATTTACTAACTCCAACTCGTCCCCCCCCACCCCCCAAAAAAACCCCAGAAAATTAAAAAATAGCCATTTCTGCCAAGCAAGCACTGAATACGCTGCATTCCATTTCATTAAAACAATTACTCAGAAGCCAGCCAAGAATTACATAAAGCTTCCTCCCTGCACCACCCCCAGCCCCTTCTCTTCAACCCTCCTCCCCAGCACACAAACAGCTTCCCAACTCTGCAAAGACGGGATCACACCAGAGAAGGGGCACCCAATGCCTCGCACCGCACTGGCTGTTCCATCCCACATGGTGCATTTTTCAAACCAGCAATGCAACCAGGGGACTCCAGCAGATCCAGACAGCCTAGGCAGCCTCTGAGTTTCACACCACTGTGAGCCGTACCATGGTGATTTGGTTCACGTAGTTTTCTCCCTGACATTTGATGGTAAATTAGCATCCAACCAATTGAGCCCCTAGCCAACTCCTAAAGAAAAATGAATGATAACCTAACAGATTCTAACTCACACGGCCAAGGCTTTTAAGCATGATCCCAAAGCAGAACGTGCTGGAGGCACCAGATTTAAGAAATTAAGAAGTACAGGAGCAGCACGGCAGGGCAGCTGTGCTTGTGAAGCACTGCCCAAAGGAACTGCTCGGCACAGCCAAGCAGCAAACCTCAGATGAAGCACCCGCAGGACAGATTGAAAACTACACGCTTAGGGTTATAAGAACCTGACTGACAAACTCATCCCAAACTCCACAGCTCCCAGCCTGACTGACAGCGCTGAGCTCCTCACATTTCATAGCAGAAATAAAGGCAGCTTCTTCTGGCCAGCACCACTCACCCACCCACAGCCCAGAGTTGGCCACTGATAAGGGATTGCATGACGTGGATGAAATGGCATTTCGTTCCCTCCCCCAGTGCTCCAGCTCTCTGCAGGGATCCTGTCTAACTGCTGGAGCTGCTCACAGCCAGGCAGAATAGTTCCAGCTGTGTACTGCGCTGCCTAACCAGACTACACAGCCCAAGTTTCCCGCGTAAAACCATGACAAACAGAGCGAGAGCTGCAATCCAGAACTACTCCTCAGCATCTTGCTCTTGGGGACCACCTCCACCCAAAAGGGGTCATTTGCTAGCAGCAACAAAAACACCCAGTCCCAAGGCAGCTGCCTGTGCTGAGGGATGGGGAGCAGCAGATGAAAGTAAGAGCCAAACACAATGAGCAGCAGAGAAGATCAGCCAGGCCATCATCTTATTCCAACTTGTGGGGCACCAGTAACCTCAACTGGTGTGCAGTTAGCCTTAGGCACTCTTGTTTGACCCAGCTGAAATTAGTGGCTCCAACTCAAAAAAAATCTTTTCAGAGAGAAGCCTTGAACTTGTTTAGAACCATGAAAGAGGATAGACCAAGGGAGTATTAAGCCCCTAATCCACAGCAAATCATTTACAGCCCTCCCGCCCATGACCTTTTCCACTTCTGACTTTTTTTGCCCCCTCCTGCTCTTGGAAAAACCCAGCCTCATCACACTCCCTGAACCACCACAAACTTCCCTATAGCACAAAGTGAAATTCTCTGCTCACCTTGCTCTTCAGGGATGGAAATAAAGCAAGAGCCTATCAGGCATCTAGACAGACACAAGATTAATTCTGTCTGCCAGCTCAATTTTGTGACAAAAACATGTGATTGGTTTATTCCTGGAGACCCCATGCAGTTTGATTTATAGCTGAGCCATTTAAAGCACAATTCCCCATGCAAAGTGCCATTGAGAAAGTTTATTCCCTGGAGCACCATTTACTTTTTTGATGTTCTTCACATAATTTGCAAAATGTTAGAGGTTTAAACACATGTAATAACCAGTAAAAACCAAGAAATCAAGCTACACTCCACTGCACGCTGCCAGCCAGACATACTCAGTAGCTCACCCAGCAAAGCCATCTACTCCAAACTTGCATAAGATGACAAGAACGCTGTGAGAAGTGGCATGACAAACTGCATTTGAAGACTTCAGACTACCTCATCCAGCATTTAAATAACTTGAACTAAACTTGGTCACAGTGTAGAGACAGTCCAGCACAGGGAAAAAGGAGCCAAGCAATAACAATGCGGGCTGCCTCCCTCTGAGGCTTGCTGTAAGTTCTCATGGATCCTCAGCTTACAGTTGTCTCAAACTACTTAGATAAATTTCCCATGTAAATTCAGAATAATTACTGTCTGCTACAACAAAAAGCTGGACTTACATGAGCAGAAATAGAGCTTACCAGACTCCTAAACAGCACAAACACAAACCTCAGGGACCCAAGTTTCTATAACCGAAACACCAACACCAAACTTGTTCCACAGCACTCCAGTTGCTGTTTCTACTTTGTTCGCTTCATCAGGATTTAAAAACAGACCTACACAGAAGAGAAAGTATGGATTTAACACCAGTCAATCAAGGGAGATTGTCCCCAGACAGCTGGTTTCTGCCACTCTGGGGCCATTTGGAATGAGAATAAGCAAGAAAGAGAAAAATAGTTAAGAGTGATATGAGAAAGTCATCACCCACTTCCTATTTTCATGGTATATCTTTAGCACAGGACATTCTTTGAATGACTTCATGATGTTCTGCGGTAAAGGGAAAGACTAGAGTAGAACTACTGCAGGGAACTTGGAAGGGAAAGGAAATCTTCTGTCCCTACTCACAGTCTGTCATAACAGAGGATGAAGAAAGGATGAGCAATCAGGAAGGCAGAGAGGGAACATTCAACAGGGCTGAGAAGGGAATAAAAACTTATAAATCTAATTCAAACTTGCCCTTGTAAGCTTTTTCAGCAAAGGTGACCGGAGAAGCTTGAAACAGTTACTATTCTGATATATTCAGCTGGAAGCTATTTCAGAAACACAAAGATCTCAACAAATATTAACCATACTTTGCAGGTAAGGAACTATCATCCCTATTTTGCAGGCGGAGAAACAATATGCCTAACGTCAGGGCAAGTTTTTGAGGCTGCAGATAAATGGTTACCTTATGCTAGATTAAACATAAACCACAGCGAAAAGAGGCAGCCTCACCTACTTCCCAGTCTACTGTCCACGTAAAAAAAAAAATGACCTTCAGAAGAATCAGCTTGCTGATCCAGCTAACTGCCCAATGGTTATTGTGGAGACAAGCAAAAGAGATGGGGGGAAAAAAAACCCACACCAACACCTTACAGCAGGCAGCAGTTAAATCACATTAAACCAATTTGAAATCACAACTTCCACTTTCTCTCCAATCCATTTAACTTCAGCCCAAAATGGAAATGAACAGCACCCCTCCTTCCTTCTGTACTGTGCTGGATTTAGTTATCTCGTCACAGGGCAAGACAGTTCAGCTTACTGATCCAATGGCAAATCATTTTTTCAGCTTGGGGGAAGATGCTGATTTTCCAAAAGATCAGCAAGTCGCTCTGGAGCCGGATACTCACTAAGTGAGCAGCAAGCACACAAGAGATGGGGAAGCAAGAATCACCATTTCTGGCTGTGATCCAAAACTGGATGAGATGAGAGGTGAGATTTTACAAACACTGAAACAAGAACAGGACCTAAAGGTCTCCAGTTCCCTATCTAGCATTTTAAGATATAACAGCCGAGTAGCCATGACAACCTGTGCTTCCAGGGCTTGTCATTAAACCTAAGTTAGGACAAGCTAAAGTGAGCAAGAAACTCATTCTCTAAAGACCATCTTCTTATCATAGCCTGGGGAAGCTTCCCACAGACAATGCCTCACTTTCAGGCAGCTGGAGCAGAAGAGCATCTTCATTAACAGCTTCCGCATCAGACAAAAAGGGGTACAGACGATCAGCACACAAAGGGAGGGAGGCGCAGTCTGAGGCAGAGCAGGAAACTGGGACCAGAGATCTTGTTCACTCACACCCATTTCCAACCAGCACAGCACAAGTGAATTCAGAATCTGTTCCGGCTTTTTCCAAACCTGCAATAGATCCTGGATATCACAACTAACACATAAATCTGATTCAAACAGATTTGGTTTGTGGCCATGGACAGGCTTTTCCTCCCCCTATTTGCACAGATTTAACTTAAAAAATGTGTATCTGTCTGTCTCAGCGGTAAAACAGGAAAACAACCCTGATCTAAGCAGAAGTGCATTGTTATTGCTTGTTCTGCTGCCAGACTTTAGAATTTTATCCATCATTTCTGCAGTTTCACAACTTGTGTCATATAATAAATACACTTCAAGGGGGAAGGGGTGAGGAATCTGGAGAAATTAAAATATCGTGATTCCCTGGGAAAGGAAGAACAAGCAGAGATACAGAGTTAAAGATGATGTACGAGAGGTTACCCATTTCTTTCTCTAGTGCTAGAGATGATGTTGGAGGATCAATTTTAACCAGAGGGGCAGCTGAACACTTGGGATAGGTTGACCTCTCCCAGCGAGGGACAAAGACGCTAAAGACAGCACGGAGTCTAGCCTTTCCACGGAAATAGAGCAACAAGAAAAGAAGCCTCTCTCTGCATCACACACTGCTCCAGGCAGAGGACTCCCTGTCTGAGCTGCTCAGGACAATGAAGTCCCTGTTTTACGAGGGGTCAGAACAGCTAAGAAGCTGAAACAAGTCAGAACCCCATTGTGCAGAGTATTAGTTCTGTTTACAGTCTTCTCGCAAAAAAACTCAGAAACCTGAGCTAGTAGAAAGCCAAGGGACCAAATTACTTTACCAGTGTTCCCCCCAATGCCATTTCCCGGGCGTAGCTGACCATAAGCAATTTCACACTAAACTTTCAGTCAAATATGACCAAAACCCACCGCATATGACTTCCAAACTGAAGGAACTGAGTCAGAGACAGGCAAGCATCCCCCTCAGAAGAGCGATGGACAGCATAGCCCTGCAGAGCACAGCAATCTTCCGCGTGTGAGGAGAGATGACAGATGGAAACACATGCACCTCCCTTGAAAAATCAATGGCAAGATTGCTCCCTTTAAACTCAATCTTGAGAGGATTAAGCTCTAAGAGAGGGTGGGTTAGATTTCCTAGAACAGAGGGAAACAACTTTTAAAGTAAAATCTCTTGTGCTGCAAAAAAAAAGTGCCCAGAATTTTGAAGCCACACTGGTAGACAGACCTTCTGCAGAAGAAAAATCCCTGTAGAAGGAAGCAAGCACACCTTAAGTAAGCAGCTGACAGTCTAGTTTATATGCACAGCCAAAACACTGCCATAAATACATTCTTATTAAACAGAAATAACTTTGTAAAACATCTTTTGTAAGCTCTAGTGAATGCTGTTTTGTTTTTGATTGCAAAACCCAGTTAAAAAAATCCAAAGTATTCTTTTTTTTTAAAAAGCAGTAGAGAAGTGAGAATTTCAAAGCCATCAAAAGAAAGCTTCTGAAAACAACACCATATCTGTCTGGAGTTACAAAAGCTCAAAAAAAAAAAAAAAAAAAGGTTTCACTGTAGTGTTTGCAAACAACATCTTTCAGAAAAAGGCTGTAAAAAAACATTCAAAGTCAAAACCAAACAGTATCTGACTAAAGCAAATGTAAAGTTGCTTTTCTCCTACTCCTCTCACCATAAAATACACTACATACTACATGAATCAGGTTTCTTCTTCTGCAACCAGAAGATCCCAACGGCGGACTGTTCACACATACTACTTAGACAAGGTAGCACCACAGAACCAAGAATAATTCAACATCTAATTTAATATCTCGTATTATTTGTCTGCAGCAAATATGTGCAGTTGGTCACTTGCCTGCTGGAAGCACAGCACGTAACAACACACTGTGCTTTCGTAATCTCCTGAAAGGAGGAACAGCCCTGAGTTTGGATTTTCACTCTTTGGGACACAGTTTTACTCCCTGTGACAATTTACACCACTGACGGCAAACTCATTCAGCAAGCTTCCTGTCAAACTCCAAGCACATCCGCAAAATATGTTTCCTTAGAGAGATTCGAGGAAGACAATCTGGACAAGCGTGGTCAGCTGCTTAAATTCATCGTCTCCCGCTCCCCACAGTGTGCTATTCTAGTTTACACCCGCACGCAGCACAGAGTGTCCTGGGCCACGGAGGCTCCCCCAGCTCAATGGGTGCTCGAGTTCCGCCCGCAGAGCTCTGAAACATTTTCCTGTGTGAGGTGTGCACTGTAACACCACTTCTTCAACACTGAGGGGAAAAAAAAAAGGAACAAAGTTTTTTTTCAACTTCAAGTGAATCCCCAAAGCAACACAAATCCATCCTCACAGATGCTTCATAACCTCTTCAGCCCAAGCAGTGTGGAATTGAGATACTTCTGGATCTCCATTTTACAGTGCACAAATACACACCGATCAACTCCATCAGCTCCAGGAAGAGGGAGAAGATTTTCCATACATCCAGAGAGTTAAGAACAGAGACACCAACAGGCTCTATGTTTGCTCCCTCATGCCCAGCAAGGTCCATCAGCCACCAGCCTTTTCTGCACCACACAGATTCAGAAGCATGCTGTGGAGATATCTAAGCTGATCTTACGTGACACCAACTCTGAATGTGCAAGGAGCATGAGCTCAGGCTCAATGCTAAACTACTTTTGGGCCAGAAGTGGCCCTGGAAGCAGGGCAGCTATGTCCACATGGCATTGTGCCTGAGCCAACAAGTCCTGCCGGACCAGCTTGACTCTGGACAGAGCCAGCGCAGATGTCTGTATCCATGGCACAGTTAATCCTCAACTCAGATAATCCACCCATAGATAATGAGGAAAGAAAAACAAACAACTCTCACTTCAGTTCGAAAGTTTGACTTATTTCAGAGGAGCTGTATCAGCACAGCATTGTTCCCTTACTTACGCATCCCAAGGCGAACAGCTTCAGAAATGTAAGTGAGCAATTTTGGGGCTAACAATGATTTGTAGAGGGAAAACAGCTGGTGTGCCTTTCTGTGGTGAATTTTGTACAGCAAAGAAAAGCTTAGAGAGAGAAAGGGTCACAGTCTTTTTGTTCAATTGTTTACTGTTAGATAATCGGATCTTGTCCGGTCTGAAAGACTGCATAAAAATTGCAAAAGACATGGTGTAATTAAGACTTCATAAAATCAAGTTGCTGAGACAAAAGCTTCTATTTTAAAAATCAGATCAAGACTTTAGCTTTTGGTTGTGTCAATACATTTAACACCCCAGAAGAACAAAACAGACACAAATTCTGATATTTTTCAGACTTTCTTTGCAGTTCACCTCTAATCCTCCATCCTACAGAGGAAAGCAAAAATGTGTTGAAACTGCAGAAGCCATTCAGACAACTGAAAACTCACACTACCACTGCTCAAGGAATGCAAGGACTGCAGCGGGCACAGCACAGCTCCTATGGTTGTTAAAGAGCATGTTGATGAGACACTGAACTGGCCCTACACAATGCTATCTGTGTGCTCACCTTGAAGGGCCACTCAGCAAGTCAATACACAGACTGGGTGAATCCTGTTCTGACTAGCAACACATTCCTGAACACGCCAGAAACTTGCACCAAATCTCCGAGAGATAACCAGGCTGAGAGATATGAGAAACAGTAAACAGAACTGTCTCCACTTAAAGAAATAACAACTATGAGCAGAAGCTGCAGTAGAAATACATTCTGTTTGCAACACCAGCTACTTCACCCAGGCAGAGGGTGAGGTTTCACTCCCTAGGAACAAGTCCTTCATGGGCACCTTTCACCAGGAAGCCATGCAGCAGCCGATGGACCCCTTGCCCCGTAAGTTTTATCATTAGCCCAATTTAGAATCTGTTTTCTGAAGGTGTGACCACTAGCCTTATGCCGGCACTGTAATGTGAGGTTCCAGGTCCAGTAATAAAACCGCAATTTTCCAGAGCATATCTTAACATAACATCTGGTTTCTATTAAAGGTAGGGTGGAAGTAACGGATTGCAGCCCCTCCCCAGTGTCTGATTTAATCGGTTTCATAAGCGGAACTCAGTCACCCTGATGTCTCCCAGAGCACAAGGGATTTTGGCAGATCCACCCCCTTTCCAGCTTGGTACCAAAGGAATTCAAACTCTCTAGATCTTTCCAGTGAGACCAGTTGCTTGACATTCCACACGGTTTCAGAAGGTTTTGGCACACCTGGGAGAAGCCAAGGGAGAAGAAGGACGAGCCCTGAGCCCGGTTTACCCCCGAGGGCTTCCCGGTGATCACTCTACACCGTGCAAAGTTACCGACCGCGCCCGGGAACAGGCTCCGGAGGTTGCGGCAGAGCCGGGGAGGTGCTTGTCTGCCGACACCCGGCCGCGCTCCCCGCTGCTCC
>NW_010111963.1:0-17546 GCF_000699245.1 Pterocles gutturalis
GCATTGGCCCACCTCTAAAGCCTGTCAAGATAAACTAACAACATAAACCATCTTTAATAAATGTATGTCTAGATGCACCCTACAGCTGCTGTTGATTCCCCTGGGATGTGCTGTACACCTTCAAAACCCTCCTCTATGGAGGAGGCCAAAAGTGGGTGAGCAAGCAGGGATTAAGGCGATATGGGAAGGGAACCTCACAGTTCAGAGTCACAACATGGTGGATGCTCTGACGCAGGGCACTGTGGCACACATGGTTACTGGTGCCCTTTGTCTTCACTTCTGGTGCCTTGCAAATTATGCACTTTGCCTTGACTATGCTGAGCTCTTCGCTGAGCAGCATCTGCGGGAAAGCAGTTTTCAGCTAAGCAGTCAGCACGAGTTTTGCATTGTATAGTCTTGCAGTTAGCAAACAGTCTAACACACAATTAGAATATGTTGCTAGATCTGCACATCACTAATTTTGGTGTGTGGGGAGGGCAGCCAAACAGTGGTTGCTCAGCTGTAGGCCTGTCTCAGGCTCCCTTCCCGCATCCCAGAGGAGCCGTGGAGCCAGCCTGGGGTGCAGTTATTCTGAGCACTCAATCACATGATCTCAGAAACAACTTAATAAACTCTGACCAGCAAAGCAGCCAACAGCTGCACCTCAAAATAAAACGGCCGCACGGGATCTCAAGGCAGCAAGAAAGCGTCTCGTTCAGCCGAGAAGATAGGAACTCTGGTACCCAGCAAAAATGTCCGACAAAACCCCCTTCGAAACGGATATGCTGACACTCACGCGATTTGTTATGGAGAAGGGACGCCGTGTTAAAGGAGCGACAGGGGAGCTGACACAGCTGCTCAACTCCATGCTGACTGCCATAAAGGCCATTTCCTCCGCAGTCAGAAAGGCAGGCCTTGCCCACATGTGAGTCCTACCTAGCGATACGGGGAGGAAGAGGAGGTAGAGAGACAGCTGCTTGCACAGCAAGGCTGGGGAGTGGGCAGGGATTCATAAATACACTGGAAGTGTCTTTTTTAAGATGAGTGACTGTGGGTATGAGGTGACTGCCTGGCTTATCAAGAGTGGGAAGTGGGAGATCTCTCTTTCCGGAGCATTTTAAAATTGGGCACGAGGTAGATATTTAAATTAAATGCTGTTCTGTAATGTTTTACTCTAAAAATTTAAGTCAGAACCTCAATGCACTGCTCACCTCATTATCCCTTGTAAATGCTGATATTAATGTATTTTTAAATCTACTGTGATCCTTCTAGAATATCACACCATGATATTTTTAATGTAGAATATCACACCATGGCATTTGCTGCTAACATACAAGCCCTGTGCTGAGCTGTGCGAATCAGGGCTTGGCTTATCTTCAGAAGCTGATGTTCTGCCTGACTGCAGTACAAGTAATAGTCTAACACCACAGCCCTTCAAGAAACACCATATGCTGCCATGCATGAGTGCATTTCCCCTTCCTTCCTCGAGTAGTATCAGGGTTACAGGTGGGGAGTCTTAAAGGGCCCTATATGAAAAACAAACATAAAAATTTGTCATCTAGTGGTTTGGCAAATGGAATAAAGAATTGCCTTAGCAAAGCCTGGAATGAACCAAGCTTTTCTTCACACATACAGGTGAAACAGACATCAGTGTCATTCTTTTAATGGTGATCTATCTGAAGCAGTTCAGAGAGCTGGAATATCCTAATAAAATTATGCATTTAAAATATACAGGTTTTGTTATGTCTTGAAAGACATTTTTTCTGCACATGCCCTTATGTATGTACATATCCATACATACATAAGTAAGACAGGGAATATATTTGTGTAAGAAGGAAAACATTTGTAATTTGGTTTTGGATTTTTCTTTTTTATCCATAGAAACACTGAAGTGTGTAACACTGGCGTTTTTTGTGCTTCTGTTGACTATTTGGTAAAAGTCTTCAATGATCTTTGCAAATCATGAATTCAGTGTCTCAGTGTTATCACCCTCACTGTACAGGCATGGACCACAATATGTAGAAAGGCCATGAGACATCCTCAAAGTTAGCAGTGACAGGCTCCTATGCCCTAATTGTTAAAATATACTTTGTGTCTGTACTTACTAGGTGAAGCTGAGCTGTTTTGCCTCCCTTCCCTTAGAGGAATTGTTGCTTTTATCTCATTCATATCTCATTCATTTTATCTCATTCAATATGCAACCTCTGAAATATTTAATAAGAGGGGAGAACCTCTATTTGGTAGTCTAGAGGTGGAATAGCCACCTAGCCTACAGGACACACAGCTACTGTGCTACATAAAGCTTCCCTTCAGAAAGAAAACATTTATGTTAAGGAGCATATGTCTCTTGTGATAAACAAAAGCTTTAGGTGGTGAACCAGCAATATCTAAAGTATCCAAACACACAAATTAGTAACTTGCACCATTCAAATTACTGCAACTAACCAAGACATTTCAGAAATTCCCATGGCAAACTTTCAACCATGGTGACTGGCTTGCGTTCATCTTCATTTGCGAAGTTACAGAGCTCTGACTTTTCTAGCACCTCCAAATAGGAGACTGTGAAGTGACTTCTTCAATGTTAAAGAGCTCAGCATGAATTTAACAAATTTGCCATCCAAAAGTAAAGGAGGACTTTTTCTAAGCCATAGACTTGAGCTGGGAATGTGACTGAAAACACACCAACTAGACAATGGGTGCTTAGCACTCCCTGAAAATCATGGTCCTTTCCAGTATGTTGGCACTCCAAAATATAGTGCCAAAAACCCTCAACACTTCTGAAAAGCTCAGGCAGCTTTGAGCTTTGAGTAAGACAAAAGATCTTCCCTGCCCCCAACTAAGGTCTGCTGCTGACCCACATCCTAGAGACTGATTAGTTGCCCCTTTCCCCTTGCTTCGCTTACTTTTCTTTTTTTTCCCATAATGAATAAAAATGCTGTATCTATTCCCTGTAGGATTCCTTATACTTCTAAGGTGCCTGGACCACACACAATAGGTCTAAACAGTGTTTCCTCAAATTGAAATCTCAGAAATACGTATGCTACTATATACTACATCCTTAGTATATTGCTAAAATCAGGGTAGGGAGATGAATCATCATCCTAACTCAGACAAGGATCACAGAATAAAACTGACCTTGGTCCTGAGATGCAGTTCAGCATGGAGAATTATTTGGGGTGTCTTTAAAGATTCTGATTTTGGGGTTGCTGGGAATTGAGTGGGTTAGAGGACCATCACAGAGCTTTGAGCAGCCAGCAGCAGAAAATAAAACAGGTGCTAACTGCCCTTTCTCCTTCCTCACGGCTGCTGCCAGCTGCTTTGTGGGGCTGCTAGGGAAGCCTGGCACCCACTGGCCTGGTTGTGGGCTCTGCTCCTGGCCTGGAGAATATCCAAGCAGGAGCAAAAGGACCCAGGTAAAGCCCCAAAATTATGCCATCACCCTTTCTCTTTCTCATGCATGCTTTTAATTTCTCGCAGCAAAAACTGTCTCCTAATGCACCTCAGCAGTTTAATCCAAAGGTTAGAGGTGTGGGGAGATGAGAGGAAGGAGCCACCCTGACTTATTTTTTTCCTAAAAACCTTTAACATTGGCCTCCCTCAGGTTTCTTGATACTTTTACTTTTCTGTAGGTTTGGTATAGCTGGCACTGTGAATGTGACTGGTGATGAAGTGAAGAAGCTGGATGTATTATCCAACTCCCTGGTGATTAATATGCTCCAGTCCTCCTACAGTACCTGCGTCCTGGTCACAGAGGAGAACAAGGAGGCCTTCATCACCCCAAAAGAGAAGCGGGTCTGTGCAGCTCCTGCCTTCAGGGGGTTCTCGGATCAGGCAGCAGCAGGTGGCACTCTTGTTTCAAGTATGAAATCTGGCCCTGGCCCCAAACCCAACCCTTCCCGGGGGAATTTAGAAAATTCTCACCATTACTGCATTGTTATGATTAATAACTGTGGTGGATGGCATGATTTCAACAACTAAAGGAGCTGTAGAGGGTAAAAACATTATTGAAGTTTTGTGAAGTGTGGAGACCAATTATTTTTGGAACTTGTTAACACACCCCAGACCCCAGGTGTAAGCGTACTATTACATTCCCTGACTACCGGTGTAACTGTTTTGGATTACATTAATATTTAGGCAAAATAAAATGAGATGAGAGGCTGGCAGACCTGGGTCTTACGTTACGTGTCCAGAGGAAACACGACTGCTTCATCAGGCTTCCCCCACGAGGGGATACTATTGCAGAGAGATACCATTCACGCTGATGTAACCTACTCTTTCTGCAAGATGTTTTCTTTCTGCCTTCTTACCCTCCAGTCTCACATCACGGGCAAATCCTTTTTCTTCAGAACAAAATGTAACAACAAAACATCGTGGAAGATGCTCGCTTCCAGAATGAGTCACTCCTTTTGCTTTCAAGCCATTTCTTGCAATGCTTGGCAGCAGAGGAGTGCTCCTTTCTATCATCAAGTTTTGTGCTGTCTAAGCAGAAATGTGCCCTCTCCTATTTCTCTGGCAGGACCAGCAGGGAGTGTGTGTTGTGCTGCAGAGCCAGCTGGGTCAACAGTGCAGCCCTCTCTGACAAGCTATGTCTGGCATGCTTGGAGGGCTAAATGCAGTCACGAAAACATGAGTAATGTCAAGTAAAAGGAAATAATAGTGCAAGACTATGTATCATTTAATGCTTCCCTTGCCAATTCTGTTTTAGGGTAAATATGTGGTGTGCTTTGACCCTCTTGATGGCTCATCCAATATAGACTGCTTGGCACCAATAGGAACAATATTTGCTATCTACAAAAAGGTAAGAGGCTGAATGAAGCACACATGTCACAATTCACTTGGTGAAAGCAAAATGTCTTGGGTATATCAACTTGCTTAGTTTCTTTCCTAGGTCCTTTAGATGTCTTTGGGATCAACAGAGCCTTAGAAAGAGTAGAAGAGGTAACACCTGAGAGTCACTTGACTTGTGCTAAAATGCTGCCTGAATTCCCAGGAAGGGGACGTGCTCAGCCCCACAAAATTGTTTGGTTGCAGCACTTCTCTGCTCCAGACACACGGCACTTAAATAAAACCCCCTCAACATCAGGTAGCTGGTTAGCTCCTTCAGCGATGCTTTACTCACTGCAGGAGAACTGAGGGGTGTTGCGGTGCCCACGAATCACAGCATTTGTCTTCCTGGATAGTGACTGGAGAGGGCTGACGGTCACTGCCTGGACTGTACCATGGTTAGCAGTGTGATGGCCTCCCGATGTGCGTTGCTATGCCTGTTATGGACGGGAGTTTGTAAGCATGCTGATGATGGAGGCCACCTGAGGCTGAAGGAAGCAGTCACCTACAGCCGCCAGGTCCCTGCCAGCATGTCTGCTCCCATGGAGCTGCACAGAACAGCAACTGCGCAGCTAAGTAACATAAGTTAGTAGCTGGAGTCATGCCAAGTCTTGTGATTTGACTGCTAATCTCCCAGCAGTTGGTGTTTTTCTGAAAGCCTGAGATCACAGTCATATGACCATGGGAGACCTGCAGCCATTACTATTGTGAAGTAACATTTACAGTACCTGTGACTTCAAAGAAGTCTTTGCACACTCAGATGCTACACTTCAAACATATGAAGATACGTTTTTGAAGTCTGCCCTCATCTTTTAACTTGTAATCTTCAACTGGCTAGTCCTCATTTTTCACATTTCTGGCAGGCAATACACTAACCATCACTGTTGAGAATGTGCATCTATTAGTAAACCAAATAGTTATGGCACCATCTCAAGAGGGTCATGGCATAAGCCAAGTGCTGGCATATGGCTCTCCACACTGTCAAAGGTTAGTGCAAACTCCCATCACAGATGCAGCCCAGGCCAGACAACACTGAGATGACGCCTCGGCATGGCTTGTGGAAAGAGCAGCCCAGGAACTACCTCCAGTACCATCTAACATCTTGCTTTTTGCAGAAAAGAGAACTTAGCTGTATGGATGCAATCCATGCCATGTGCTCTTATGGAAAGCACAGAGATTCCCAGCCTTTTAATTTATTTCTCTAAAGAGAGCCTAGAAGACTAGAGCACCTCCCAACATTTACAGTAGGCAATAGCTGCATTGTCCACTGTTCTTAAAGGTGGTAAGCACCATCTTACAAATGCTAAACATTAGCTTTCTCTTTAGAAATGTTAAGTTACTCCGTGTAACTATAAAGGGAAGTGCTCAGTGTGATTAATATAGCTTGGCATCTTGAAATACGTATTAGATTTCTCTACCATCTTTAACTGACCTGTTAATGTGTGTAAACACTATGGACTGCCCAGTCTTCTGTAGGATTCTGCTTCAGAATAGAAACATTTCCCAAAGAACTCGTCATTCCCAAATGTTCAAGTTTTCAGATAATTTTCTGATTCTTCCATAGCTGTCGTTGTTCTAACATATATTAACATATTTGTTGTAAATACTGTTTCTAAGTTATTGGTTTTCATGTGGATGGATACCCTTTGGCACCTCATAAAAAGAAACTTACATTGCTTTGCATAAATGTTTGATATCCAAATGAAAACCCTGCTGCTAGGATAAAGCACAGTTTATAAATTACAAGAACAACTTATGAATTTTCCCTGGAAAATTAGAAACAATGTTGAATTTACAGACTTTTCCCTTGCATAATTCTTTCCATTAAAATGCTAATTCTAAAGTACATGTTAATTAATGTGCCTTCCTCTCAGACAATTTCATAGCAACACTGTTAACTTTCAACACTATTAACTTCAAACACTTTGAAATAATGAAATAATAATAAATGCTTTATTGATTGTTACTGAAGGGTAGTGTGAAAGGAATAAAAGTGAGATGTTTATCCCAGCAGATAAGAATCACTTAAGAAAGAAAATATAATTTCAAGCTAGTTAAGGTTCATGAACATCATTTTGGAAAACCTAGAACAATTGTAATTCCAAAGGATGATCCTTACCACCTGTCTGATATTTGGTACCTTCCAGTTCTCAAATGATCGCATGACTGACTTTCTCACCATGTCAGCACCTTAATTTCATTTCCAAAGGCACACTCTCCAGAACGGAAATATTTGCCTCATTTTAGGAAAAAAAGATAATCAGCACTTTTCCACAAACGCCAGACTTAGCCAATACATTTCAAACCTGGAAATGGTTCTTTGGCTGTGCCCAATCCAGAGCCACCACCACGGTGGCAAGTACCATTGCCTCCTAACAGAAAAGCACTGCATCGGTTTCTTAGAGAAAACCACTGGAAAATAAATGCCATCTTAGGTTTATTTAATTTTCCACCTGGCTTTTCCTTTCTGAAGCATGGCTGGTACTGTTAAAAAGGCCAGAAACATCAGAAAAGTGGGGCTGATGGAGGAGCCTTGCTGAACCAGAAGAGGCCAGACCAAGGGATAGGACCTTGACAGTTACTGCTGCTGAGGAGCTCTCAGCTGCTGGAGTGTCAGGATATGCTGACAATGAGTAGTTTTTGTTTGTGTTCTTCACAATTTTTCATGGCACTGAGCTGAACCTACAGCTCTCAATTCATACTGTACATTCATGCTATAAAACTCTGCTGCTTTGTTCCATTGTTTTAATTTGTAACTTTGCCCAGTACTTCAGATGTATTTTATTTCCCCCCCTTCATTGTCATGAGGAAAATGTCCTACCCTCCATGTGGTCCCCCATGGAGAAGGTGTAAGAATTCAGGGCAAATGCAAGGGATACTCACGAAGCACATGAGTCAAACAGAGACCTGGAAACCAAGTCCTTCCAGAGCTGCTCCCAATGTTCATGAGAACTCCCTCATGTGATGTGAGCAAATCATACATGCAAAAATTTTCAAAAAACAGATACCTCCTGAGGGTAGCCCTATAGCCAGACTCTGCAGACCTTGTTTCATCTTCTTCACACCAACAACGAGCCAAAATGACTGTGTCAACACTTGTCAGAGCTTCTCTGCAATCCCTCTGCGTATTTCAGTGCTTTGCATAAAGGCCTTATAAGAGATTTCACTACCGCCATCCCATAGTCACAACACAATAGTAAAGAAATCCACCTGTGCACCAGAATGAAGTGAAAACATTCAGCAGCTATCAGTCTGCTGGCCAGCTTAATTTCTCGGTTCATTTCACACAACGTAGTACTCAGCAGGACAAAACCCTGCAGTCCGAACAATGAAATATCTAGTCTGACAAACTCTGCAAAATGGTTGTTTGAGACTGAGCTTTTTTCCTTCCTTTTGGAAACTGGCTCATGGAAACACAGTTGTGAAGAAGAATGGAAAACCAATATCATATGTAACCAGCAGTTACGTATAGTGTATGTAAACCATGGTCTACAAAACAAATCTCTTTACTGTATTTATACAAAACTAATTTTTGTTTAATGAAGAAAGCATACAGCAAGCTAGGAGAATCATATGTTTGCAACTAGTTGTGGAAATGTATGTTTAATTCTGCATTTAATGTTGCCAATAGTCTACTATAGACAACCATTGCTTTTGAGATTGAGATGTATGTTCCATGGAGATGTGTTTTTGAAAAATAAGATGCTATGTAGGCTATAAGAGTTGGTTCTGTAAAAGATTGTTTAGCAAATGATTAGCCACTAGTAGTCAGTATTCAAAGCTCTGGAATATACAAATAGAGGTTTTAGATGCCCTTCCTTTATCATGTGCACTGTAACCTCTCTGAATAAGCAGCTTGACATAGAGTAATACCAAGGGACTGTGTGTGTACCAGATGTATGAGTTCATGCTATATTTCAGCTTCCATGAAGAGCTGGTTGACAACTGAATTTTTTCCACAGAAGAACTTGGCAAAATAATAATAATACTAAAAGGTTTTGAGAAAAATATATCTAATCAAAATCTACCCTCTTTCAGTTTAAAGCCATTACTCCAAGTACTCTTGGCTGTTCTCCTTTCTTACCCCACCAGTCAAACTCTCGTGTCTGAGGCATACCCCCAGAGCTGGCTGGAAATATTTGCACCAGGTCTGCTTGGGCTATTGCTGTTCAGTGATAATCAAAGTACCAAATCAAAATATGAGTGTCAGAAATTGATTAAAAGCCTGAAGTAAAATGCCATGTGAATGTTCTGTGTAGAATTACATATGCATACCTGCACACAGGCACACATTACATATTCAAATACACTTGTTATTTTATATATTATGAACTTCTATATCACTTCAGTTACCCATCTTTTCACCAGTAGAGACCAATGCACAATCTTGGTTCCATCATATTGCACCATGTACCCTTTTAGGCTGCATTACTGTAAGCAATTTTCTGTAATGTTAATTATTTCATTCACCTCATAGTAACTCTTTTTGAGTGGTGTCAGCATGATAGCTTATGTTTATATTTACAGAAAATTAGTACCTCTGTTCTGTCTCAGATTTCTGATGATATTGATTTAATAGAATGGGCTGTAATGCTAAGGTATCAGCTTTGTTGCAAGTATCATGTTCATTGCATGACATGTATAAAATAACAAACTCTCAGCGTCCTGCCCCAGCGTGCACAGGTACTTGTATGAAACTTGCCCTGAACTAGTGGGAACGATTTACATTTTGCTTGTTTCAAAGGCCTGCATAGACACAAAAATGCCCCATATTATTATTGAAGTCTTGTTTTTATTGTTTCTCATAAGAATTTAACCTTCAGTCCAATGGTAATTTTTTCCTTAGGAAACAGACAGTGAGCCCTCTGAAAAAGATGCTTTGCAGCCTGGACGCAATATTGTTGCTGCAGGCTATGCCCTGTACGGCAGTGCTACGCTGGTCGCCCTCTCCACAGGGCAAGGAGTGGACTGCTTCATGCTCGATCCGGTACAGTCATAGTGTTAATCACACTGCCACTATCGTTTTGAGATTTTGGTGTTTACCCATTTTTGTTACTCCTTGTCTCCGTAATCTAGGCAATTTGTTCGATTCTTTTTTCACCCATGTCCTGGAGCATCCCACCTCCACTTTACAAATATTTAATCATACATAAGTATGTTGGTTGCAATACCTCTGTTTGTTTTTTCTACTCAGTGAAGGAGAGTTTAAGTTAAATAGCATTTGAAACCCCATGCATTCAAACCAGACTGTTAGTTTGCACAAACTCTCAAGAAAATTTATTCTGAACAGTGTCTTTGCCTCCACATAAAGGACTACTGCTTTTTTCTTATTCTTGCTTTTTCTGCCTGTAGAAGAACCTTAGCATGTTCAGTGTTTGGCCTGGAGCAAGGACTGTTTTTTGATACAGTTCATGCAAAGTGGTGTCTGATTTCTTGAGTGCAATTTAGTTCTATGGCTAAGTCCTCTAAGTTGCATACCCAACAATTTGCAAAAGCACAACCATACCCATACAATTGGTTATGTCACCCCTCGGTCCCAGCCCTGGAGCCCAACAAGTGTTACTAGAGGAATGCAAGAAGGAGACCGGTCATTTGAAAAACCAGCATTAGATGTGGGCAATAACACAGGAGGATTTTTTGACAGAAGGATGCATTATTATCAAAATTCCTTTTAACCTTTATATATAGGCTCATTCCAAGTGGGAAGAACAGGGAGTTGAACAGTTCTTGTTAGAGAGAGAGGAAAAGAAGGTGGAAGTTGCACTCAAACTGCAGACAGCAAGACCTGCAGGGAGCTGCCCACATTCACTTTAAGATATTTAGACAAGAGAGGCAAGGAAAGTTCAAAAATCAGAAGGCAGTGTAATTTCTTAATATGCAACCTTATGATTTGTGGACAGATTCATGATTCATCTGCTTTCATGGATGACTGGTGTTCTTTTGATATGCTAACTACTACAATTTAATTGCTTTTTGTTTATATTACCAATGTGACAAGTTTTCATGAACTTAACGAAGATTCTGTGCTTTCTGCTCTATCTGAAATTGAAAATTTTAAAGTTTTACGCAAGACTAGTGCTGAAAGGTCCAAACTGTGCTAGTGTGTCTGCCATCTCTAGTGTTACAGAATGTTACAGAAACTCTACAAAATTTTCTGCTGCTTGCTAATAGCTTGTCTACCCTGTTCTTCTGTAGGCTCTTGGTGAATTTATTTTGGTGGACAGAGATGTTAAAATCAAGAAAAAAGGGAAGGTATACAGTCTCAATGAAGGTTATGCAAAATATTTTGATCCTGCAATGACAGAATATTTACAAAAGAAGAAATTCCCTGAGGTAAGAAAATATTAGCACTGCACCCAATGTACTTTGCGCCGGCAAGCACTGCATTCCACGCAGTCCTGACTGATGGGAAAGGATTTGAAGTTCAGCCCCATGTAACCCTTTCGTGCCAGCAGGTCCATTTTGGATATACATGTGATGTGTTTGTTTCTGGTGCCCTGGTATCTTTTATAACTTAGACTTCTGTAAGTAAATTCACAGCTTGTTCATCACTGTGTGGAGGAAAATACGTTGTGCATGAAGAACCAGGTTTTTCAACAAAACTCTGAAACTGTGCCAGCAAAATATGGTGTTACCCTTCTTTTCTAGCTTATCTGAATATGCATCTCATTCATACGTGCAGCTGGGCGTTTGGGCATGATTCTATGTACTGCACAGAAGGTACTTGCAGAGATCAGGGTGACATCACCTTATTCTTCCTGTACACGCTTGCATCTGAGACACACAACGTCACACTTGCACTGATGACTTGCATCATATAGAGCAAAAACCAACCCATAGGTTGAAAAAAAAATGGTGTGAGGCACAATTTCACTATATTCCATTGTTAAGAGGATTATACTGTATCCTTCACAGAGATAAAGCTGAGAACATCCCACATCTGATGAACTTCCTTGTGGAAGTTTAGTCAATGCTAGGAGGAACACAACACAAGCTCTCAATGTGGAAAGCTAGAAGCTCTCTAGAAAGTGTGGCAGTGTGACCAGTAAGTCAAAATGAAATATGGTGATGTGGAACTGCTCAGGACTGAATTTACCCAGGAAACTGGTTTTAATGACCTTTCTGTTGAAAAAAAATAAAAAAAGCTATAGGATTTTTTTAAGCTATTAGTTGTCGAGAATATTTATACAGTACTCATGTAAAGTTCAATGTATACAGCAGAAAACTTCAGAGTGCTGTAAAAGGGAAACACAACGAGTAAGAGTTTAAACCATAATCCTGTGAGAAGCATCTTCTGATCTGAAAAATATGAATTTACTACATTGGATATAGCTGCAATGCTGACTTTTTACCAAAACCTCTTTTCCATATTACCCAGATTGTAGCTGCAGAGGGTGATACTTCACAGCATTTAAAATATATTCATTTTGAATATTTGAGGTTATTTTGAAACTTCAAAGTCTGCTTTCAGTCCAAGTGTGAGAGAAGCAGAAGCCCATGACACAACGTTCATACTTCCTGAAAACTACTCCAGCTGGGAAAGAGGAGGACATCTGCGCTTCTCCTTCTGCTCATGTTATGTCAAGCTGTTTATTCAGTATAATGCACTAGCACTGGAATTATTAATTTGTGTTTCTGCAAACCACCCAAGTGTTGCTGAAAGTAAAACTCTTAAACACATAGTCAACCCCAGGCAACTATAAAAGGACTGAAGAGATTTCAAATGCAGCGGAAAGACCAGACAGCTATTTCACCACAGGCTCAGTGAAGACAGCTCTATCATGTGACTCACTAAATCCTTAGGTTAGGACATACAGGAAAAACCTCATTTGCAAACATGATTTTATCTCAAATCTGTGTTTCATTTGAGGAAAACCTATTGAAAGTGTTGTTGCACTCATGCAACAGAAGTTGGCAGAAGGTGGTTTTGTTACTTTAAGGCAAGCAGCACATTAGTGCATGGGTTATTTGGGGCAGGTGAAGCATCCTCAAGGGTGCTGAGCAAGCACATCACTTTGCTGCTCTGGGGCAGAGGATTCTGCATGAGAAGGGGCAAGGCACCAATGTTATGGCCAGAAAGCACAAGGAAGTGCCCTGCCCATCTGAAAGCTTGTTATGAATGTGAGTTTTGAAAACAGCATAACTCTGTTCCTTGATCTAAAAAGGACGTTATATTTGCATTGTGGAAAGACAAGAGAGAGAAGGTGTTGTTACTCTTCTGTAGCATGAAGCCTGCATCCTCGTATCATCTGGAAGCTCTACCAGCTACAGCTACGCTGGTGATGCTCCTACCTTCACTGCAGCTCCCAGGTGGAGCATTGGACAACTTTGGTCATTGTCTTCCTCTCTTCAGCATGCAGAAGTGCAGTGGGGGGTATCTGCTGGATAATCCCTGCTTGTGACCTGAAGAATAACTAACGTGGGGGACAGGGGGGAACCCTTCTTAACCGGGTGGACTGCTCTCACCCTATGGCCTTCTGGCCACTACAAGCCAAGAGACTAGGCATTAATTTCAGCTACTTGTTGCTTTCTTATCCCTGTTTTCCTTTGATTCTACCTCTATTTCCTCCTTCCTGTGGTCTTGGTCAACATTCAGATGACTCTCTAACACTGCTACAGAAAAATGCAAAGTTAAAAATTAAACAGGCAAACAAAGTAGGATGTTGTCCACAACTTGTCCCGTGTTCTGTATCACTGTCATTGGTGACCAAACATTACAAATCAACCATTTATATGGAGAAGAGGGATTTTTCCTTGCTATCTAACAATAGCATCCCAGATCAGACAGTTTGGACTACAAACCCATGTTGACCCTCAGAGTTTCTTGTGGATCACCATTCACCTAAGGCATCAATTCTGAATTTAAAGTACTGGAAAAGTGCTGCTGTTCTGCAGGTCAGCTGGAAACCTCTTGCCATTGTCATGTGGATCTTAAAGGGAAATATTTGTCTAGGTATGTGTCTTCTGGAATGAGAGTCCAGAGTAAAGCTAATTTTTTTTTAAGTATCACAAAATCTCCTCCTGCTTCCTTAATTACCTGTAAGAGCAAGGCTGCCTGTAATGCAACATGTTTACTCCAGTCCACACTGCATAATGGGCATTGGTGGGCCAGAAACTGTTTCTGCACAAGTTTTACTCTAAAAGTCCTTCCTAAAGTGGCTTCTTCCTCCAGTAATGCTTGCAGGGCCCTAGCCTCTAGCTGGTACTGGTTCACTGATTGTAGAACTCAGAAACTTGCTGTGGGTATTGTTGTACTTTGCTATTCCATCCATTTTTATCTTTGCTTCCTATGGCCACAAGAGAATTTGAGTCTCATCACAGCTTGTCGATTGAGAGCCATGTAATGGAGACTCCCTGGTCGAGGATTTGTCTTAGCCGAGCTACCAGAAACTTATAATCTACAGCGCATTCTAGCATGAAGCATTCTTCTGCCAGCCAGCCCAGCTGTGCCCCAGTGACATAAAAACGCTAACAAAAACACTGTGCTTTTGTCACCATACCTGTATGTGGAGCAACGGATGCAGGTGTTGTTGCTGTATTCTACAGACAAGATTTTTTCTCTCCATTCTCCTAGTAGACATAGTTATTCAGGAAAAACATGGTCTTGTGCTGCTGTGGCAGAACATACGTGTCAGAAATTAGTAGAATAAAGAAGTGAAAACGTTACTTTCATCACATTGTGAAGAAAAAAATCACAGGACCTATCTGTTATGAGCCATTTTTCTTCCTCTGGGTTAAACAAAGAAAAGCAGCACAAAGTGTGAAACAAAGAGCAATCACAAGTTTAGTCAAACGCCATGGTCACTGACCAAGGGAACATCAAGGTTCTCTAACACTTTGATTAGCATCAGCTGAGCCAGTGCAAAGTGCTCACTGAGCAAACACTCGGGTTGGCATTTCTCAGAACTCGGGATGAATCTCCCTAGCATTCATACTCTGTTATTTTGTTTGAGAAGACAGCCTTGGTAATATGCCAACATGCATGCAACACCTATTAACTTTCTCATCTGTAAGAAAAATGCATGAGTGACCAAACTGGAGAAACAAGAAGTAACATTTCTAATAACTGAAAGGACTATTTATTCCTCCCGAAAAAATAGCTGGACGTTAAGGGAAGTGAATATTTTAGTCTGTGGTTCAAGTGATAACCATACCAGAATGAAGGAACTCATCTTCTGTATTTTTCTCAGCACAGTCTCAGCACCTGTTTCTAGCAGGTTAATTTCTATCAGGGTAAGAAGCAACTAAAATTGTCAGTGTCATCTGATCAGCTTCACAGAACACCGCCCATGTACACAGAAGTTGTGTAAATGACCTGCACGTGAATAGGAAATCCAGCACATCCCAAACATATCTGATGATTTGTACACAGGTGGCTCAGCTGTGCAGCTCATGGTCAGTAAATTTCATGTAAGTGGGTTGCATACTCCTTATTTGATAATGTCATAGAAGCAGTACTTAGCAGTCTGTTTCAGGGCCTGCTTATGGTCAATACATTATAACTTTTCTTAGTGTTTAAAAACTTTTCTTGAGACTTGCCTTATCACCTTCTGAAACCATAAAAGAGAGATCTTCCTTTGTGTTTTTAAATGTAAATCTAGACTGTTATCATATCTTTCCCTGAAACTTATCTTTTCTTAAACTGCAAACTTGCTTCGGTCTCTCTTTAATCTTTTAAGGTGGTTTTTTCTGACCTCAGACTTTTACAGTTGCAAAGTCACAAGTGCAACAGCTGTGAGATGAAGAAGCTGTCATTTGAAGGCTAAATATGCAATTATTTGAGGGTAAGCTGTGAAAAATAAGGGATCAAATACTTAAAAATGTTGTTCAGTTGTGCCTGGAAGTAATAGGGCAAGGCTTAAACAAAACTAAATATAAAAGCTCCAGGCTGTGTCTTATCCATCATGTCTTTCATACTTTGTATTGTTTTCCTCTGAATTTTCAATAGTTCTCGTAATGTGTACAAGAAGAAAGAATTGTGCAAAACAGCACAAATACAGTTGAACAAGGGTTACTACCTAGGCTGGAACAGCTCTCTGTTCCAATTTTACTACCAGCTGTATCAAACATCCAAGTCTTATATTTAGTAGCTTAGGACTCAACTTCCTAGTGTTGTGTTGCTTTATATTGTGTAATTTCATAGAATCACTTCCCATTTTAAAAGACAGTAAGTATCAAAACTTCACAGTTGCATATAACAATTTGAAAAAGTTATTTTGAAATAGAATGTTTTTCTCTATCTGTGTTTTTTCCTCCCACTTGTTGATTTTTTTTCTCCCAGTGAACCTCATGATTTTGCTGGGAAGGGTGACTAACTTGTGATGTCTGAAGGTCTTGGAGCTGGCATTGCTGAACAAGTTCTCTATGTGTTTTTGTGGATCTAGTACCAGCACAAGGCAAGCTTTGAAGAAACCACTAAGATTTCTTATTAGATTGCTGATCCAAACAGAAAAAAAAAAAATTCAGAGGTCTTTCAAGCTTTTAGCATTGCAATACATGAATATATATGTGTATTAAATGTGCATGAAGTCCCAGTCCCTAGCAATTTTCTGAGGAGGTGAAAATTCCTCCTCTGCTTCATTGAAGACAGAATGAGATACATCAAAAGACTAACAGACTTCTTGGCATAGTAGTTTTCAAAAAGCTTTATTTTGGTTTACATTTGTATTGTGTATCGCTCCTTCATGAAAGTACAGTGATGTGTTGTTTTTCTTGGGTGGATCTTATTTGGTGTATATAACTTCTATTTGTGCAAGACATCTTACTTGTCGTCTACACTTCCTACCTTACCATTTTTATGACCAGCAGACCTGGGACTGATATGAATACTTCCCTGATTGCTCTCACTAAAATGACCTCTCCTTCAACAACATTAATTTCTAATCTGAGAGGAAGATAAACTACATTCATGAATAAATTGCTATCTCCCAAACCAAACTGCAGAATGAATGCTACGATCAATTTCACAACTTGCCAAATAAGCTAGAAGGAAAAAGCTGGAGTCCTCTGGGAACCACCAGGATGTGTAGTGAACAATGACATCCCTTCTCATGCCCTGGCTCAAGAACCAGTGAAGGATCAGCAACCAAATGGGTACCTTGTTCTGATCATGTGAAGAAGTTTTCACTCACTGCAGCCCTTGCTTTTTCACAGGAGAGGGGTTTGCTACCAAATTGTGCACTCAAATTACAGGTACCCTGGTTTCCATACTGTCAATGCAGCTCTTTAAAGTGCTTATTTTAGAACCCCACAGACAATCACTATGTCTTACAAAAGGCTAAGCTTCAGGCTGGTTTAGCTATTTACAGTGTCCATAAGCAGCCATTGAATTAAGCACCTTTGATTCCCATTTTATAACAAAATCATATTTTGCTGTGCTACTAGCTGTCTGGCCTGGTAGATATAATGCTTTAATCTATGTTTTTCAGGATGGCAGTTCCCCATATGGCGCCAGGTATGTGGGATCCATGGTAGCTGATGTTCACCGTACATTGATGTATGGTGGGATCTTCATGTATCCTGCTAATCAGAAGAGTCCTAAAGGAAAGGTAAATCATTTTACTTACTCTCTGGTGAACTTAGTCAATCTAATAACTCTGGTTTTCTCAGAGATGTAAAGGAATAGTTTAGATATATAAACAGAAAATAATTTTCCACCCATGGAGAAAATTATTGCTGGATATGATGGTCAGCAGTTGAATTTAGGCACCAAATTTGGGCAATTGCCAATTTAGGCCAGGAAT